>NW_010966418.1:14099-14440 GCF_000463585.1 Tarenaya hassleriana
AAGCTCAACATTGGAGATCTCAAGCCGACGAGGATGGCACTACAGCTTGCGGATAGATCCGTCAAGTATCCTGCAGGTATTCTCGAGGACGTCCCATTGAAAGTCGGAGATTATTATGTCCCCGTTGATTTTATTGTCTTAGACATGGATGAAGACTCGAAGATACCGATTATTCAAACATGATGGTCATGTTAAGGGTATGGGGATTAGATGCTTGTAGGATAGATCATAGAGCATAGTGGGAGATTGTTGGTTTAATGCTCTAGGATGATCCGTGATATGACATTTTGACTTTGTATTGGTTCATTGATTTATGAATGCATTACATCCCCGTTATATGA
>NW_010966418.1:17087-18300 GCF_000463585.1 Tarenaya hassleriana
CAGCACCTGGCTGCCCACGCACCACCACCACCCCCGGTGAGAGACCCGGAGCCGAGAGAGGAGGACTTTCACCAGCCGCCGGTACCTGCTGCGATGGCGGGATACCTCCCCATCGTCAAGGAGTTGCGGGCGATGCATACCCCGCGGTTCGAGGGATCGGTGAGACCGGAAGCTGCGGAGGAGTGGCTCACCCAGCTCTCTCAGGACTTGGAGTATCTGCAGTGCCCGTACCAGTACCGGGCTATGATTGCGAGCCATCACCTGTCGGGCCAGGCCCGACATTGGGGGGCGAAGGTGGTGCAGGAGGCACCAGCGGGACACCGTTTCACCTGGGAGGAGTTCCGACAGGAGTTCGAGGCGAAGTACTTCCGGAGGCAGGACCATGAGTACCGCATGACCGAGTTCCTCATGTTGCAGCAGGGAGACATGACGGTCAGTGAGTATGAGGCAGAGTTCACCCGCCTACTGATGTACGGGGGGCATCTGGTACCCACCGAGGCGTCGAGGATCCAGAAGTTCATTGCTGGACTTCGACCTTACCTGCGGAGGAAGATCGAGATCCAGGAGTACCCGACGCTGAGTCGATACATTTCGCAGCTGGAGAAGGTGGAGCGGGGAGAGCGGGAGAAGAAGGAAGGGAAGACTCGTGAGCGGAGCCCTTTCAGGAGATGCTTCAGCACGTGTTCATCGGGGAGAAACATCCGGACCAGCGATCCGCGTGACAAGGGCAAGGCGCCGGCTGTTCGTGCACCACCACCACTGGCAGCGAGGGGACCAGTGGTATGCTATCGTTGCGACCAGCCCGGATACATTGCATCACGTTGTCCGACGAGGCCTACGGGACCACCGGTCATGGCACCGAGACCATCGGCCATGGCACCGAGACCACCGCGACCACCGGGCCAGGTGGACCGACCGCCCCGACCCCCAGCGAGGATTGGAGCTGCCCCGAGAGTTTACGCTCTCAGTGCTGAGCAGGAGATCCAGGAGGAAGAAGATGAGGAGGCTCACCCTGCTGGAGCCGAGGCTGCCGCGATCGCAGGTACTCTATATATCCATGGGGTTGCATGTTACACACTATTCGATACCGGGCAACCCATAGTTTCATGAGTGCGGAGGTAGCAGTGAGACTAGAGACAGGGGAGATCGAACCGAGAAGCGATTTCACCGTGCGTATACCCTCGGGAGAGACATTAGCAGTGCACGGGATCCT
>NW_010966418.1:18472-20741 GCF_000463585.1 Tarenaya hassleriana
GAATAATGATTATGACTTGTATTCGGTAATCATCAAGCAACAATGATAGAGAATTCACCTCTCGGTCTACTAACTCCCTACCTACAGAGTAACTCGTCCATCTCTCGATCTATTCAAGTTAACCCTAGGTGCATAAAGAACTCTATCATCAACCCTAGATCGATTAAACCATATCTCTATGTGAATAATACGATCTATCCTATTGATTTTGATCCGAAACAAACCCATATCTCTATGTGGTTCAGAGTCCAAGATAATTGATCAAGGGGTTAGCAAACATCAATCCAATAAAAGTGCAAATCAATAGAACCGAATCAAATCAAAACCGAAATCCAAGTTAGGGTTCAAACATACCCAAAACACAAATGAATCCCTAACCCATAGTCATGGATCTACTCAAGGTTCATGGAAAATAATAGAAAGAACAGAGAAAAAGAGATAAAAGAGAGGAAAGAAAGTCTCATGTCGATGTCTAGTCTTCACGATCGAATCCTCCTTCTTCTTCCCGAAATCCCGTGAACTTCTATTCTTCTCTCCCCAAAAGCTCTCCAAAAGTTGTATCTAGGTGTTCTCTAAGGGTCTCTTCTGTTCTAGGACGTGGCTAGGGCTTTTTTATAACCCTTGGGCGGCTCCCAAGAGTCCTATTCCCATTCAGATGCTGAAAATCGCGAAACAGGGTTTTAGACTGGATCCGGACCGATTCCAGGTGGATCCGGACCGGATCCAGATTCCTGGGGTCGAATTCTGCGTCCTTGATCCGGACCGGATCCAGTTGGATCCGGTCCTGCGCTGGCAGTTTTCTGGCCTTCACGATTTCGTTCGTAACTTTCTGCTCCAGTGTCGGATTTACGCGATTTTGGTGTCTACGCGAAGCTCTTGAAGTTCTCTTTCCAATGGTATAAGTCTCGCACGATTTGAACCTCTGTAGAGAAAGTTATTGATGTCGCAACATGAGTATCTCATCCGGACTTCTCCTTTAACGCTCCAATTAGTTCCTTTTCGAGTCCAATCATCTCCGAAACCTGTAACTCTGCAAAACTAGAGCACAACCGGGTTTTGTATCCTAACACGCCAAGAATGCCTATGAATGCATGTGATTATCCTATAAAACGTAGACAAACTCTCATCAAAATATAGAGAAGAATAGGAGTTATCAAATCCCCCCAGACTTAAACCTTTGCTCGTCCTCGAGTAAAGAAGGAAGGAATAAAATCTGCAAAATAGGGATCAAATAGTATCATCGCGAGAAATCAAAAGCGAAACATCCATCCAATACTAGTTTCCCGAGAATCGTACTCAAACTGGTCTACTATGATCTTCCTACCAAAGACTACTCTACCTAGCCATGGGATTTTTATTTCCACCTAGAACCCATTAGAATCTCTACAACACACCAAGCCTATTTCTGAACCTATCCTTGTCTCAACTTAGCCTATTCGATCTTAGTTCTACTCTGTACCTGGATTTTTACCTTTTTGTAGAATTTCTTTAATGAACGCTAGCACCTCGGGTTTCTAGGACGTTGAAGTTGAAGGACATCATTTTCTCTCTTTCTTTTCTTTTCTCTTTGTTTTTTATATATTTTTTTTTCTTTTGATGCGATGTCCGACCCCAACTTAGACCCGAACCATCAATCGATGCACTCATGTCCTCGAACGATTTTCGTTGACGAGATTCCGACAGCGGAGTGTCGAGATGCTTTATTTTCCCAAGGCAATTGTTGAACTAGATTTCATCGACCTGCAAGACTCGGAAAAGGTTCTACAAGAAACATATAACCTGGACATGGTCGTATCAACTCCGTAGGTTCCAAACAGCAACCTCATCCCACAAAACTATATATAGAAAGTCTGGAGAACTATCAATTCAACACGGTTCAACCACGCTCTACAAAGTCACTAGATCATCAAGATATTTCTACTCTATCATCCCAAAAATCCTCCAAATGATGTTCAAAACGGGTGTCCGAGGTATGCACGTGAACCTATATGAACCTATATCTATATGTCATATGCAATCATGCAAACCTAACAAAAATCATCTATATGAAAAAACAAAAAGGGAAACGTGTAAATGCAACTAATGCAAAGTGATATGCAGAAAATGAAAAATTTTCCTAAGTCTATATGCTATGATAAAATGCACATAAACTAAATGCAATCCTAAGTAGAAAGGTCTGAATGGATGAAGGATCTATCCCCCCCCAGACTTGAACCATACACCGTCCACGGTGTAGACTCTCGCCCGAAAAAGTAGAATCGAAAACAAC
>NW_010966418.1:21517-21720 GCF_000463585.1 Tarenaya hassleriana
CAGTTTGGATCCGGTCCGATTCCAGGTGGATTCGGTCCGGATCAAGCTTCTGTAAAACTCCAATTTCGTCCGATCCTTCGTTCAATGCTCGCGTAAGCTCTCAGATATCCTCCCAATAGCTGTATATGCTCTCGTTTGACGCTAGGAGAGATATCTCTAAAGGATCGACTTCCCGAAACTGATCGAAGACTTCTTGAGTGAGG
>NW_010966418.1:21759-22068 GCF_000463585.1 Tarenaya hassleriana
GATTATTATGTTCCCGTTGATTTTGTTGTTTTAGACATGGACGAAGACTCGAAGATACCGATTATACTAGGCCGCCCGTTCTTAAACACGGCCGATGCGGTGGTTCATGTTCGTGCTGGTCGTCTCACAATGAAGATAGGTGACGAGACTGTGGAGTTCACCTTAGATCACAACATGAAACACTAACTGTAGTGCCATCCTCGTCGGTTTAAGATCTTCAATGTTGAGCTTCTTGTAGATGGACAACGGAAGCAAGCTCACACTGGCACCCAAATCGCACAATGCACGGTCAATCTCAATGTTCCCGAT
>NW_010966418.1:25665-30813 GCF_000463585.1 Tarenaya hassleriana
GTTTAGAATCCAAGATAATTGATCAAGGGGTTAGCAAACATCAATCCAATAAAAGTGCAAATCAATAGAACCGAATCAAATCAAAACCGAAATCCAAGTTAGGGTTCAAACATACCCAAAACACATACGAATCCCTAACCCATAGTCATGGATCTACTCAAGGTTCATGGAAAATAATAGAAAGAACAGAGAAAAAGAGATAAAAGAAGGGATAGAAAACCTCATGTCGATGTCTAGTCTTCACGATCGAATCCTCCTTCTTCTTCCCGAAATCCCGTGAACTTCTATTCTTCTCTCCCCAAAAGCTCTCCAAAAGTTGTATCTAGGTGTTCTCTAAGGGTCTCTGATGTTCTAGGACGTGGCTAGGGCTTTTTTATAACCCTAGGGCGGCTCCCAAGAGTCCTATTCCCATTCAGATGCTGAAAATCGTGAAACAGGGTTTTAGACTGGATCCGGACCGATTCCAGGTGGATCCGGACCGGATCCAGATTCCTGGGGTCGAATTCTGCGTCCTTGATCCGGACCGGATCCAGTTGGATCCGGTCCTGCGCTGGCAGTTTTCTGGCCTTCACGATTTCGCTCGTAACAGAGGCTGCGAGAGAATCGGCTGTACGCTAAGTTCAGCAAGTGCAGCTTTTTGGCTACAGGAGATTGGGTTCCTGGGACATGTGGTATCAGCCCAGGGTATTCAGGTCGATCCAGCCAAGATCGAGGCCGTCATGGAGTGGCAGTCTCCGACTTCTGCGACGGAAGTCAGGAGTTTTCTGGGACTAGCTGGCTATTATCGGCGATTCGTTGAGGGGTTCGCCAAGATAGCTCGGCCTTTGATGAAGCTGACGGGGAAGAACGTCAGGTTTGACTGGACGACTGAGTGCGAGGAGAGCTTCAGAGAGTTAAAGAAGAGGTTGACATCAGCTCCGATCCTGGCACTGCCACGACCGGGTATGCTCTAGGAGGTGTACACTGACGCGTCCAAACACAGACTCGGTTGCGTGTTGATGCAGGAGGGACACGTAATCGCTTACGCATCGAGGCAGCTGAAGAAGCATGAGGAGAACTACCCGACTCATGACATGGAGTTAGCAGCAGTAGTTCACGCGCTGAAGATTTGGAGATCATATCTGTACGGGGAGAAGGTTAAGCTCAACACGGACCATAAGAGCTTGACCTACGTGATATCTCAGAAGGATCTGAATCTGAGACAGCGGAGGTGGTTGGAGTTGATTGCAGATTATGACCTGGAGATAGCCTATCATCCGGGGAAAGCTAACGTAGTGGCCGACGCCCTTAGTAGGAAGAAGATCTTAGCGGCCATACGCGTTGTCACCTCATCTCGCAGCAACGCCGCTGAGTTGACTGCGATGTTGGGACATCTCTCGCTGACATCCGAGGAGTCGACACCGACTCTGATAGTTCCACCTAAAATATGTCTAAATTGTATAGGTGTAACTCTGTATATCATACCAGATTCTTTAGGGTGTGTTACGTGTGACCTAAGGAGAATACCTAGGGAAATAAACATAGTAGTGAAACACATGCATCCTTTGAGGTCATCATAGAAGCTTTTCTTTTGAAAAATCTTCATTGGCTGCTCAAGCCGCGCTATGTATTCATCAAAGCAGGAATCATATATGAAAATGAGAATAGTTACGAAGTTACCGCCATTTGTGATTAACCCAGGTTTGAACATGTATATTCTTACTTTCCTCACACCCCTTAGTTCCTTGGACATATCCTTTAGTTCTTGGGCCACATTCTCAGCTTTGTGAAGTGGGGTTGTTTCGACCTCCTTGTTGCGAATGCCCTCGATTCTTTCCTCGAGCTCCTTTCTTGGTACCATCTCTTGACCATCTAGTAATTCCACGTGGTGTTTGTGTTCTGCATGAGATTTATGTCTCTCATCCAATGATTCATAGTCACCCATTTTGTTGATTGTCACATGAGTTGAGAAATGGAGACATTGTTTTTGGTCAAAGCTTGGACTCTTCAATTCTCGCTTTAACTCGTTCTTCTCTTCATCAAGTTGCAGTACCTGCTATCTAATAACATAATCTCGAACAACAAACTCATTAGCGTGATATGTGCGTTTATTAAGTTTCTCATAGTTGTATTCCTTTCGAAATTCTTCTATCTCCTGCCCATGACACTCATAGTATTCACGCAAATAATTGTCGTAAATGAGAATGAAAAGAGGAACAATGTTACCGATGGATGATCCAGGCCAAAGAGCATAAACAGATTTTGGAAAGTATCCGAGAGCCCTTTGGAATGGACTTTTCTCCCATCATCATCTCGGGTCTGAGAATTTCTGAGTTCTACATGGGTTTATTTTCAGGTTTACCTTCGAGAGTTTCCGAATGCCCTTTGGTTTGGAACTCTCCTTACCATAGTTTGCAGGTTAACCTCCAAGAGATTATGAGTATCCTTTGGCCTGGATCATCCATCGGTAACATTGTTCCTCTTTTCATTCTCATTTACGACAATTATTTGCGTCATAGTTAGGCTACTTACCTTGTTGTTTATGGTACACAATGTCTTGTAGATCATTTCTCTTTGCTCAGGTTCTCCCGGATTCAAAATGGTGCTAGGAATTTGAGTAGTGACAAGAAGATCTCTATTGTATGGATACTCAATCTCCTCTTTGACATCTTCTGCTGTTGTGTCATCCCTCGATGATGAAACAATCCTCTCTTTGTAATGAGCATTATGATCCTCCATCTTGCCTTTGTCTTTTATTTTGGGTAAGTGGTGGCTTGCCAATGTTTGTTCTTTGACGTGGATGTTCCCCATTAACCTCTTGTTAATCTGATGTTCTAGTTGCGTTGCCACATGAACGAGACCTCTCAGATCATAGTAAATATGTTGTTCTACTTCTCTCGCAATTTTGTGTTCCAATCCATGAGTTAGAAACTCGTAGTTCTCCATTCTTGTTTTGTCTTGATCTCCTTTTTGTTAAAGATTAATACCTGCAAACTAATCTCCAAACCTTGGACAACAAACATGTTAGTGCAGCTTGTGTTCTCTTTGAGGATTTCTTTTCGAAATGTCTCTAGTATTTGATCAGGTCGTGAATTGTGTTCAATAAGACAATAGTCATAAATAAGAATAAAAATAATAAAGTTACCGTTTAATGATGCTGACTTGGATCCGTTTGATGTAGGCAAACGAGTTTTGAGGGCAAAACCTTTGCAAGGGGGAGGGAATGATGAGGACATCGACAACCGGTCTACTTTGGACAAGAACGAGGTACACCACACCGAGGATGAGGCAACTTCGGACAAGCAAGGAGACAAAGAAAAGCACAAAGGAGCAAGGGAGGATATCAAGCAAGGAGAGGCAACCAACGAACCAATTTTTCCGATCATTCCCGACCCACCACTCACAAGGAAAAGAGCACGGAGTCTGCATTCAATAATCAACAAGTTCGTGGCCAAGACATTAGAGGCATCCAAAACTTGCGGAAGAAGCAACAAGAGCTTGCTCGTTTTTGAGCTCTTGTTGTCTACCACCTGATCCACCTAGGAGCATGTGCTTATGTTGCAGAAGACCTGAGCCAACACTTGAATCCTGCTGCATAAGATCACTTGAAGACAATGCATCTACATAAGGAATAGAGTTGACATCAATGCAACTCAACTTACCAAATTCGGAACACTCATTAAGGGCAATTTAGGACAACATTTCTGCAGAATCAAGTAAGAAAATCTCGCCATCAGATCAAGGAGGTGTTGCATACAAATAAGGAAATTTCGAAGACAACTCATCACTCAAGAAAGGCAAGTTCGGATATGAAGGAAATCAGACATAATACCTTGCCATTTCTTGCACTAGCCGTTGCTGACAGATTCCATGGAGATTTCAAGCTTTCCATTTCTCTCTTGCAGCCATTGCTTAGGTGGAAATGTTGCCATAGATTGTTGCTTAGGTGGAAATGTTGCCATCCAAACATGTTTAAAGTGATTAAGAGTGCATACAAACATGATTACAGTGCATTAAAACAATTTTAGAGTGCCTCAAAACATATTTAGAGTGCGTCGAAACATGTTTAGAGTTCGTCTAAACATGTTTCGAGGGTAATAAAACACGTTTAGAATGCATCCAAACATACTTAGAGTGCATCCAAACACACTTAGATTTCGTCCAAACACGTTTTGAGTTCGTCCAAACACTTTTAGAGTGCATCCAAACATGTTTAGAGTGCATCGAAACATTTTTAGAGTGCGTTGATGCATATTTAGAGTGCGTCGAAACATGTTTTGAGTGCATCGAAAAATGTTTAAAGTGCATTAAAATAGACTTAGAGTGCATCCAAACACTTTTAGAGTGCATCCCAACATGTTTAGAGTGCATCCAAACATTTTTAGAGTGCGTCGAAACATGTTTAGAGTGCGCTGAAACACGTTTTGAGTACAACAAAAGATGTTTAGATTTCGTCGAAACATGTTTAGAGCACGTCAAAACATATTCAGAGCGCATCCAAACATGTTTAAAGTGCGTCGAAACATGTTTAGAGTGCATCCCAACATATTAAGAGTGCATGCAAACATGATTAGAGTGCAATAAAACAATTTTAGAGTGCGTCAAAATATATTTAGAGTGCGTCAAAACATATTTAGAGTTCATCTAAACATGTTTTGAGGGTAATAAAACACGTTTAGAGTGCATCAAAACATGTTTAGAATGCGTCAAAACATACTAGAGTGCATGCAAACATTTTTAGAGACAGTCCAAACATTTTTAGAGTGCGTCGAAACATGTTTAGAGTGCAACCAAACATACTTAGAATGCATCCAAACACACTTAGAGTGTGTCCAAGCACGTTTAGAGTGCATCCAAACACTTTAAGAGTGCATCCAAACATGTTTAGAGTGCATCGAAACATTTTTAGAGTGCGTCGAAACATGTTTAGAGTGCGTTGAAACATGTTTTGAGTGCAACAAAAGATGTTTCTAGTTCGTCGAAACATGTTTAGAGCATGTCAAAACATATTCAAAGCGCATCCAAACATGTTTAAAGTGATTAAGAGTGCATACAAACATGATTACAGTGCATTAAAACAATTTTAGAGTGCCTCAAAACATATTTAGAGTGCGTCGAAACATGTTTAGAGTGCGTCGAAACATGTTTAGAGTGCGTTGAAACATGTTT
>NW_010966418.1:31319-33120 GCF_000463585.1 Tarenaya hassleriana
AGAGCGCATCCAAACATGTTTAAAGTGCGTCGAAACATATTAAGAGTGCATAAAAACATGATTAGAGTGCATTAAAAGATTTTAGAGTACGTCAAAACATATTTAGAGTGCGTCGATACATGTTTAGAGTTCGTCTAAACATGTTTTGAGGGCAATAAAACACGTTTATAGTGCATCAAAACATGTTGAGAGTGCGTCAAAACATACTTAGAGTGCATGCAAACATTTTTAGAGACCATCCAAACATTTTTAGAGTGCGTCGAAACATGTTTAGAGTGCAACCAAACATACTTAGAGTGCATCCAAACACACTTAGAGTGTGTCCAAGCACGTTTAGAGAGCATCCAAACACTTTTAGAGTGCATCCAAACATGTTTAGAGTGTATCGAAACATTTTTAGAGTGCGTCGAAACATGTTTAGATTGCGTTGAAACATGTTTTAAGTGCAACCAAAGATGTTTAGAATTCGTCGAAACATGTTTAGAGCACGTCAAAACATGTTTAGAGCACGTCAAAACATATTCAGAGCACATCCAAACATGTTTAAAATGCGTCGAAACATATTAAGAGTGCATACAAACATAATTAGAGTGCATTAAAACAATTTTAGAGTGCCTCAAAACATATTTAGAGTGCGTCGAAACATGTTTAGAGTTCGTCTAAACATGTTTTGAGGGCAATAAAACACGTTTAGAGTGCATCAAAACATGTTTAGAGTGCCTCAAACATAATTAGACTGCATCCAAACATATATAGAGAGCATCCAAACATTTTTATAGTGCGTCGAAACATGTTTAGAGTGTGTCTAAACATACTTAGAGTGCATCCAAACATGTTTAGAGAGCATCCAAACATTTTTAGAGTGCGTCGAAACATGTTTAGAGTGCATCCAAACATTCTTAGAGTGCATCCAAACACACTTAGAGTGCGTCCAAACACGTTTAGAGTGCATCCAAACACTTTTAGAGTGTATCCAAACATGTTTAGAGTGCATCGAAACATTTTTTGAGTGCGTCGAAACATATTTAGAGTGCGTTGACACATGTTTTGAGTGCAACAAAAGATGTTTAAAGTGATTAAGAGTGCATACAAACATGATTACAGTGCATTAAAACAATTTTAGAGTGCCTCAAAACATATTTAGAGTGCGTCGAAACATGTTTAGAGTTCGTCTAAACATGTTTCGAGGGTAATAAAACACGTTTAGAGTGCATCCAAACATAATTAGAGTGCATCCAAACACACTTAGAGTGCGTCCAAACACGTTTAGAGTGCGTCAAAACACTTTTAGAGTGCATCCAAACATGATTAGAGTGCATCGAAACATTTTTAGAGTGCGTCGATGCATATTTAGAGTGCGTCGAAACATGTTTTGAATGCATCGAAAAATATTTAAAGTGCATTAAAATAGACTTAGAGTGCATCCAAACACTTTTAGAGTGCATCCAAACATGTTTAGAGTGCATCGAAACATTTTTAGAGTGCGTCGAAACATGTTTAGAGTGCGTTGAAACATGTTTTGAGTGCAACAAAAGATGTTTCTAGTTCGTCGAAACATGTTATAGCACGTCAAAACATATTTAGAGCGCATCCAAACATGTTTAAAGTGCGTCGAAACATATTAAGAGTGCAAAAAAACATGATTAGAGTGCACTAAAACAATTTTAGAGTGCGTCAAAATATATTTAGAGTGCGTCGATACATGTTTAGAGTTCGTCTAAACATGTTTTGAGGGCAATAAAACACGTTTAGAGTGCATCAAAACATGTTTAAAGTGCGTCAAAACATACTTAGAGTGCAT
>NW_010966418.1:33251-37458 GCF_000463585.1 Tarenaya hassleriana
AGTGCATCCAAACACACTTAGAGTGCGTCCAAACACGTTTAGAGTGCGTCCAAACACTTTTAGAATGCATCCAAACATGTTTAGAGTGCATCAAAACATTTTTAGAGTGCGTCGAAACATGTTTAGATTGCGTTGAAACATGTTTTAAGTGCAACAAAAGATGTTTAGAATTCATCGAAACATGTTTAGAACACTTCAAAACATATTCAGAGCACATCCAAACATGTTTAAAGTGCGCCGAAACATATTAAGAGTGCATACAAACATGATTAGAGTGCATTAAAACAATTTTAGAGTGCGTCAAAACATATTTAGAGTGCGTCGAGACATGTTTAGAGTTCGTCTAAACATGTTTTGAGGGCAATAAAACACGTTTAGAGTGCATCAAAACATGTTTAGAGTGCCTCAAAACATAGAGTGCATGCAAACATTTTTAGAGTACGTCGAAACATGTTTAGAGTGCGTCTAAACACATTTAGAGTGCATCCAAACATGTTTAGAGTGCGTCAAAACATACTTAGAGTGCATCCAAACATGTTTAGAGAGCATCCAAACATTTTTAGAGTGCGTCGAAACATGTTTAGAGTGCATCCAAACATTCTTAGAGTGCATCCAAACACACTTAGAGTGCGTCCAAACACGTTTAGAGTGCATCCAAACACTTATATAGTGTATCCAAACATGTTTAGAGTGCATCGAAATATTTTTTGAGTGCGTCGAAACATATTTAGAGTGCGTTGAAACATGTTTTGAGTGCAACAAGAGATATTTAGAGTTCGTCTAAACATGTTTTGAGGGCAATAAAACACGTTTAGAGTGCATCAAAACATGTTTGGAGTGCGTCAAAACATACTTAGAGTGCATGCAAACATTTTTAGAGACCATCCAAACATTTTTAGAGTGCGTCGAAACATGTTTAGAGTGCAACCAAACATACTTAGAGTGCATCCAAACACACTTAGAGTGCATCCAAGCACGTTTAGAGTGCATCCAAACACTTTTAGAGTGCATCCAAACATGTTTAGAGTGCATCGAAACATTTTTAGAGTGCGTCGAAACATTTTTAGAGTGCGTTGAAACATGTTTTGAGTGCAACAAAAGATGTTTAGAGTTCGTCGAAACATGTTTAGAGCACGTCAAAACATATTCAAAGCGCATCCAAAAATGTTTAAAGTGATTAAGAGTGCATACAAACATGATTAGAGTGCATTAAAACAATTTTAGAGTGCCTCGAAACATATTTAGAGTGCGTCGAAACATATTTAGAGTGCGTCGAAACATGTTTAGAGTTCGTCTAAACATGTTTCGAGGGTAATAAAACACGTTTAGAGTGCATCCAAACATACTTAGAGTGCATCCAAACACACTTAGAATGCGTCCAAACACGTTTTGAGTGCGTCCAAACACTTTTAGAGTGCGTTGAAACATGTTTTGAGTGCAACAAAAGATGTTTCTAGTTTGTCGAAACATGTTATAGCACGTCAAAACATTTTTCGAGCGCATCCAAACATGTTTAAAGTGCGTCGAAACATATTAAGAGTGCATAAAAACATGATTAGAGTACATTAAAACAATTTTAGAGTGCGTCAAAACATATTTAGAGTGCGTCGAAACATGTTTAGAGTTCGTCTAAACATGTTTCGAGGGTAATAAAACACGTTTAGAGTGCATTCAAACATACTTAGAGTGCATCCAAACACATAGTGCATCCAAACACTTTCAGAGTGCATCCAAACATGTTTAGAGTGTATCGAAACATTTTTAGAGTGCGCCGAAACATGTTTAGAGTGCGTTGAAACACGTTTTGAGTACAACAAAAGATGTTTAGATTTCGTCGAAACATGTTTAGAGCACGTCAAAACATATTCAGAGCGCATCCAAAAATGTTTAAAGTGATTAAGAGTGCATACAAACATGATTAGAGTGCAATAAAACAATTTTAGAGTACGTCAAAATATATTTAGAGTGCGTCAAAACATATTTAGAGTTCGTCTAACCATGTTTTGAAGGCAATAAATCACAATTAGAGTACATCAAAACATGTTTAGAGTGCGTCAAAACATACGTAGAGTGCATATAAACATGTTTAGAGACCATCCAAACATTTTTAGAGTGCGTCGAAACATGTTTAGAGTGCAACCAAACATACTTAGAGTGCATCCAAATACACTTAGAGTGCGTCCAAACCCGTTTAGAGTGCATCCAAACACTTTTAGAGTGCATCCAAACATGTTTAGAGTGTATCGAAACAATTTTAGAGTGCGTCAAAACATGTTTAGAGTGTAACCAAACATACTTAGAGTGCATCCAAACACATTTAGAGTGCGTCCAAACACGTTTAGAGTGCATCCAAACACTTTTAGAGTGCATCCAAACATGTTTAGAGTGCATCGAAACATTTTTAGAGTGTGTCGAAACATGTTTAGAGTGCAACAAAAGATGTTTAGAGTTCGTCGAAACCTGTTTAGAGCACGTACAAACATATTCAAAGCGCATCCAAACATGTTTAAAGTGCGTCGATACATATTAAGAGTGCATACAAACATGATTAGAGTGCATTAAAACAATTTTAGAGTGCGTCAAAACATATTTAGAGTGCGTCGAAACATGTTTAGAGTTCGTCTAACCATGTTTTGAGGGCAATAAAACACGTTTAGAGTGCATCAAAACATGTTTAGAGTGCCTCAAACATACTTAGAGTGCATGGAAACATTTTTAGAGACCATCCAAACATTTTTAGAGTGCGTCGAAACATGTTTAGAGTGCAACCAACATACTTAGAGTGCATCCAAACACACTTAGAGTGCATCCAAGCACGTTTAGAGTGTATCCAAACACTTTTAGAGTGTATCCAAACATGTTTAGAGTGTTAAAGTAGGAAAATGAATATGTGATTGGAGGAAAATCTAGATTTTGGAGGAACACAATATTATGTTAAATATTGTGAATCATATTTATTTCCGTTATATCTATATTTCCTTTTATTTCATTTGTTAATTTTCCTATAAATATGTGAGTTATTTTCATTGTAATGGAACAAGAAGAAGAAGAGATGTAGCAATAAAAGTAATTCTGTTCTTTTCTATTTGTCTTATTTTATTTCCGTATTTTATTTTTCTACATAGAGTGCATCGAAACATTTTTAGAGTGGATCGAAACATTTTTAGAGTGCGTCTAAACATGTTTCGATGGTAGTAACACACGTTTAAAGTGCATCAAAACATGTTTAGAGTGCGTCAAAACATACTTAGAGTGCAACCAAACATACTTAGAGTGCATGCAAACATTTTTAGAGACCATCCAAACATTTTTAGAGACCATCCAAACATTTTTAGAGTGCGTCGAAACATGTTTATAGTGCAACCAAACATACTTAGAGTGCATCCAAACACACTTAGAGTGTGTCCAAGCACGTTTAGAGTACATCCAAACACTTTTAGAGTGCATCCAAACATGTTTAGAGTGCACGAAACATTTTTAGAGTGCGTCGAAACATTTTTAAAGTGCATTGAAACATGTTTTGAGTGCAACAAAAAATGTTTAAAGTGCATTAAAATAGACTTAGAGTGCATCCAAACACTTTTAGAGTGCATCCAAACATGTTTAGAGTGCATCGAAACATTTTTAGAGTGCGTCGAAACATGTTTAGAGTGCGTTGAAACATGTTTTGAGTGCAACAAAAGATGTTTCTAGTTCGTCGAAACATGTTATAGCACGTCAAAACATATTTAGAGCGCATCCAAACATGTTTAAAGTGCGTCGAAACATATTAAGAGTGCATAAAAACATGATTAGAGTGCATTAAAACAATTTTAGAGTGCGTCAAAACATATTTAGAGCGCGTCGAAACATGTTTCGAGGGTAATAAAACACGTTTAGAGTGCATCAAAACATGTTTAGAGTGCATCGAAAAATGTTTAGAGTTCGTCTAAACATGTTTCGAGGGTAATAAAACACGTTTAGAGTGCATCAAAACATGTTTAGAGTGCGTCAAAACATACTTAGAGTGCATCCAAACATATTTAGAGAGCATCCAAACAAATTTAGAGTGCTTCGAAACATGTTTAGAGTGCATCCAAACATACTTAAAGTGCATCCAAACACACTTAGAGTGCGTCCAAACACGTTTAGAGTGCGTCCAAACACTTTTAGAGTGCATCCAAACATGTTTAGAGTGCATCGAAACATTTTTAGAGTGCGTCGATGC
>NW_010966418.1:38259-39676 GCF_000463585.1 Tarenaya hassleriana
CACTTTTAGAGTGCATCCAAACATGTTTAGAGTGCATCGAAACATTTTTTGAGTGCGTCGAAACATGTTTAGATTGCGTTGAAACATGTTTTAAGTGCAACAAAAGATGTTTAGAATTCGTCAAAACATGTTTAGAGCACGTCAAAACATATTCAGAGCACATCCAAACATGTTTAAAGTGCGTCGAAACATATTAAGAGTGCATACAAACATGATTAGAGTGCATTAAAACAATTTTAGAGTGCATCAGAACATATTTAGAGTGCGTCGATACATGTTTAGAGTTCGTCTAAACATGTTTTGAGGATAATAAAACACGTTTAGAGTGCATCAAAACATGTTTAGAGTGCGTCAAAACATACTTAGAGTGCATGCAAACATTTTTAGAGACCATCCAAACATTTTTAGAGTGCGTCGAAACTTGTTTAGAGTGCAACCAAACATACTTAGAGTGCATCCAAACACACTTAGAGTGTGTCCAAGCACGTTTAGAGTGCATCCAAACAGTTTTAGAGTGCATCCAAACATGTTTAGAGTGCATCGAAACATTTTTAGAGTGCGTCGAAACATTTTTAGAGTGCATTGAAACATGTTTTGAGTGCAACAAAAGATGTTTAGAGTTTGTCGAAACATGTTTAGAGCACGTCAAAACATGATTAGTGTGCATTAAAACAATTTTAGAGTGCCTCAAAACATATTTAGAGTGCGTCGAAACATGTTTAGAGTTCGTCTAAACATGTTTCGAGGGTAATAAAACACGTTTAGAGTGCATCCAAACATACTTAGAGTGCATCCAAACACACTTAGAGTGCGTCCAAACACGTTTAGAGTGCGTCAAAACACTTTTAGAGTGCATCCAAACATGTTTAGAGTGCGTCGAAACATACTTAGAGTGCATCCAAACACACTTAGAGTGCGTCCAAACACGTTTAGAGTGCGTCAAAACACTTTTAGAGTGCATCCAAACATGTTTAGAGTGCGTCGAAACATACTTAGAGTGCATCCAAACACACTTAGAGTGCGTCCAAACACGTTTAGAGTGCGTCCAAACACTTTTAGAGTGCATCCAAACATGTTTAGAGTGCATCGAAACATTTTTAGAGTGCGTCAAAACATGTTTAGATTGCGTTGAAACACCCAACTACCAACATATCTTCTCATGAAGGAATCGATCTTGGGCAAGAGATGGTCTCTGATCATGGCCGGGCTAATCAGAAACAGCAACGAGCCTCTCATGAGCCTGTGACCTTCGAATCATGCGATTCCTGTTTGATGGGCAAGATGACAAAATCTCCTTTTACTAGAAAAGGAGAACGGGCTACAGAGTTGCTAGAACTCAACTCATACATAGTGATGTATGCGGTCCTATGAGCTCTCCCGCTAGAGGAGGTTATCTGTACTTTGTTACGTTTATTGA
>NW_010966418.1:40469-43512 GCF_000463585.1 Tarenaya hassleriana
GATATGGTACGGTCTATGATGAGTCAGGTCGATCTTCCTAAATCCTTCTGGGGATATGCTTTGGAAACAGCAACGCTTATACTGAACAACTGTCTAACAAAGTCGGTTCAGAAGACTCCATATGAGATATGGACCGGGAAGCGTCCCAGGTTAGCATTCATGAAGATTTGGGGATGTGACGTTTACGTGAAACGTCTGGCTTCTGATAAGCTATCCGCCAAGTATGATAAATGCATATTTGTGGGTTACCCTAAGGAAACTAAAGGGTACTGGTTCTACAACCCATCTGAGAACAAAGTGTTTGTTGCTCGGAATGGATCTTTCTTGTGGCGTTCCAGGTGGAGTCAGCTGTGAGACAATCCCACAATCTGCCAGATAGTCAGTGAACTCTTGGCTCATATACTCGCCGCCTCGATCAGATCGAAGCAACTTGATCGTCTTGCCAAGTTGGTTCTGTATCTCGTTTCTGAAAATCTTGAACAATTCAAGCGTTTCAGACTTATGTCTCATCAAGTAGACATAACCGTACCTACTGAAATCATCAGTAAACGTAACAAAATACAGATAACCTCCTCTAGCGGACAAGCTCATAGGACCGCACACATCACTATGTATGAGTTCTAGCAACTCTGTAGCCCGTTCTCCTTTTCTAGTAAAAGGAGATTTTGTCATCTTGCCCATCAAACAGGAATCGCATGATTCGATTGATTCATAATCAAAAGAATCAAGAAGTCCATCAGAATGAAGCTTCGCAATGCGTTTCTCATTGATGTGACCAAGTCGACAATGCCAGAGATAGGTCGGATTTAAGTCGTTCGGCTTACATTGGATGTAAGTGGGTTTTCAAAAAGAAAACCGACATGGATGGCATCGTGCATACCTATAAGGCACGACTCGTAGCGAAAGGGTTTCGAGTGGCGTATATCATAGATGGACGTCAAGACCGCATTCCTTAACGGGAATTTGCTCGAGGATGTGTACATGACACAACCCGAGGGTTTTGTCGATCCTAAGAGTCCGAGGAAGGTGTGTAAGCTTCAGAGATCCATTTATGGACTGAAGTAGGCTTCGAGGAGCTGGAATCTTCGATTTGACGAGGCAGTCAAAATGTTTGGCTTCCTGCAAAACGAAGATGAGTCATGTGTTTACAAGAAGGTCAGTGGGAGCGCAGTGGTCTTCTTTGTACTTTATGTGGATGATATATTGCTCATCGGAAATGACATTCCTACCTTGCAAGGAGTAAAATCCTGGCTAGGATCGGTCTTTTCGATGAAAGACTTAGGAGAAGCCGCCTACATTCTAGGCATCAAGATCTATAGAGATAGATCGAGAAGGCTTCTTGGTCTAAGTCAGAGTACATACATTGACAAGGTCTTGAATCGGTTCAAGATGCAAGACTCCAAGAGGGGTGCCTTGCCAATGGGACATGACGTTGCTCTTAGCAAGACTCAGTGTCCAAAGACACAGGATGAGCAAGAGCGCATGAGTAGGATTCCATATGCCTCGGCAATTGGATCCATCATGTACGCCATGTTGTGTACTTGTCCGGATGTATCATATGCATTGAGTATGACTAGTAGATATCAGTCTACACCAGGTGAGGCTCACTGGATTGCGGTCAAGAACATCCTTAAGTACTTGAGAAGGACTAAGGATTTGTTCTTGGTGTATGGCGGATTGGAAGACGAGCTCGCTATAAGTGGTTATACCGATGCTAGTTTCCAAACCGACAGAGATGACTTCAGATCGCAGTCAGGTTATGTTTTCTGCCTGAACGGTGGGGCTATCAGTTGGAAGAGTTCCAAACAGCCAACCGTTGCAGATTCGACTACAGAAGCCGAGTACATAGCTGCATCGGATGCAGCTAAGGAAGCTGTTTGGATCAGGAAATTCGTGGGAGACCTGGGCGTCATTCCTAGTATTGCAGATCTCATTGAGTTGTATTGTGACAACAATGGTGCGATTGCGCAAGCTAAGGAACCCCGGTCACACCAGAGATCCAAACACATACTCAGGCGATTTCACTTGATCAGAGAAATCATCGACAGAGGAGACGTGAAGATAAGCAGAGTGTCGACAGATGATAATATTGCCGACCCATTGACGAAGCCTCTCCCTTCGTCAAAACATGATGGTCATGTTAAGGGTATAAGTATTAGATGCTTGTAGGATAGATCATAGAGCATAGTGGGAGATTGTTGGTTGTAATGCTCTAGGATGATCCGTGATATGACCTTTTGACTTTGTATTGATTCATTGATTTATGAATGCATTACATTCCCGTTATATGATTGGCATGTTTGTTATATTTCGGCATCCTTGAATCATTAGTGAATGATTCTAAACTCCCTAGTCAGTCAACATTGTGGGAAATATGTTGAATTAAGACTAGCATGAGGTGTGATCGATGCATTGGATGCATGTCACAATCATGGGTACTCGTTGTGTACGAGTGACTGGATGACCCGCATGAGATTGTCACATGGACAGAGTCATGACTTGAATTTCATACAGCGGTTCGTTTATGGATCCTCCTACCTGAGATGTCTAGAGTATCTGATATGAGGAGTGGCGTGTCTTGACTGCGTCAAACGTCGTCTTTAACCGGATGATTATAACGGCGTTGATCAGACATGTTCACGAATCATATGGAGATAGTAGACATGCAATATGGGACTTGTCACCTTCTTAACAGGAGAGATATCGCTGGGCCCTCTCGTGGAAATCGAACTATGAAAACGCGTGGCCATGCTATAGATGAAGTTGCATCTATTTTATTAGTCGATTTGCCAAGACGAGAAAGCAGTTGAACTTGAAGGGTGGCTCAAATCATGCCCTTGTTCAACTTATGATATCGTGAGACAAAGGATCAGAATTCGAGCTGTTAATGCCTTGGTTAGATCACCTCTAACTCAATTCTAAATGGGTGGTCATGGCGTCTTGCTAGAGGCTAACCATGACTTGTGGTTCGGGAAAAGTTCCTAAAGTCACTACCACTTAGAATAGGCCTACAGGGTCACACACCAATAGAGATGGACTTATA
>NW_010966418.1:43830-44385 GCF_000463585.1 Tarenaya hassleriana
GACCGCGTGCTTCGGACTAAGCTTGGTCCGCCGGACCAAGCTCCTGGTCCGGCGGACCGGGATCCGGAATATTTCCAAAAAATTCGTTTTAGGGTTTTCTAATCTTATTTAAGTTTGGGATTTTCGTCCAAACTAAAAAGAGCCGACCTAAAACTCAGAGAAACACCCTAGAACCCTAGAGAAGCTGTTCTCTTCGATTTCTATTGTCTCGGGATTGGATCTCGTCTCTTGAGTTACCCTTTTCTTTACTAATCCTAGCAAATTCGTTCCAAATCGTTTGAAATCCTTCCCGTCGGTGTGGATACGTGTAGAGGAGCTGTACTTTCAGATCTTGGTGATTTAGAACAGGCCTCGGATCGAAACAAACTTCAAGTCTCATCGAGAACGAGGTAAGTAACGATTCCCTCGGTGATATACACGATCTTTCGGGTTTTTGCGAGTTTGGTTGCGTGTGACGTTTGACTAGATTTAGATTTTCTTCCGCTGCATGAAACCTAGTAAACCAAACCCTAGATCGATATGATCGCATGCTAGGAACCCGTAGATTTCCCAACA
>NW_010966418.1:45519-46127 GCF_000463585.1 Tarenaya hassleriana
CAAATCCACGAGAGCATGTAAACGCTGTTGAGCTGAGGAGTGGAAAGAATCTGCCAGAGACAGTCTCTACGGAAAAAGGGACGACGTCTAGATACACTGTCGAAGAGAAAGAAAAAGGTATAGCAGATGAGACACCTCGGGTGAATGCAGAAGAAGCCGAAACGCCATACGTCGCTCCTCCACCTAAGGTACCACCCGTTCCTTTTCCTTCTCGATTGAAGAAGCATGTTGAGGATACACAGTTCTCGAGATTTGCTGATATGCTTCAGAAGCTAGAGGTTACTATACCGTTCTATGAGGCTATGCTACAGATACCCTCTTATTCGAAGTTTCTGAAAGACATCTTGACCAAGAAAAGGGTAATTGGGAAGGAGACAGTAGCCTTGAGCACAGAGGTGAGCGCTGCGATTCTACAACATGAGTTGCCACGGAAGAGATCAGATCTTGGTAGTTTTTCGATTCCCTACAAAATCGGAAACATTGCGATAGACCGTGCATTGTGCGACCTTGGTGCTAGTGTCAGTTTACTACCGTTGTCTATTTACAAGAAGCTTAATATTGGTGAGCTTAAGCCGACACGGATGGCGCTACAGCTAGCGGATCGATCT
>NW_010966418.1:46397-50696 GCF_000463585.1 Tarenaya hassleriana
ATGACTCGGACAGAGTCAGATCGTTGGACCACTCCGAAACTTTGTTAGCTTCAGACTCGGTGTCGCAGAGTTCTAACTCGACCGAGTCAAGTGTTGACTCGCCCTTCCTTCGTTCTGAATCGGACCGAGTCAGTTCTCTGAGCCCCACCACCAACACCGAGCCAACCCGGAACGTCTCAGAACCCTCCACGACGACTATTAAAGACGTTCTAGAGCCCAGAGAGCCACCACTTAGCACGGGGACGCTGAGTAAAGCTGATTGGAGTTTAGAGAACGCCCCGAAGGTGGAGATGAAGCCCTTACCCAAAGGGCTCAGGTATGTTTTCCTTGGACCTAACTCGACTTATCCAATTATAGTGAATGTTGCGTTGCTGGAACCCTAGGTAGAACAGTTGAGTGATTTGCTTAGACGTTATAGGAGTGTTCTTGGATATACTTTGGATGATATTAAGGGACTTAACCCTTCGTTATGCATGCATCGTATTCACTTAGATGATGAGTCGAAATCCTCCGTTGAACATCAGCGTAGATTGAATCCGACGATGAAAGAGGTTGTTAGGAAAGAGGTGATGAAGCTGTTAGATGCGGGTATTATATACCCTATTTCGGATAGTACGTGGGTGAGTCCTGTGCAGGTTGTACCCAAGAAGGGAGGCATGACTGTGATCCAGAACGAGAAGAACGAGCTTATTCCTACGCGGACGGTCACGGGATGGAGGATGTGCATCGACTATCGTAAGTTGAACTCCAACACCCGTAAGGATCATTTTCCTTTGCCTTTTATTGATCAGATGTTAGAGAGACTTGCACTCCACTCGTACTTTTGTTTTTTAGACGGTTACTCGGGATTCTTTCAGATCTCCATTCACCCGAGCGAGCAGGAGAAGACCACTTTTACTTGTCCTTATGGCACGTTTGCTTATCGTCGTATGCCCTTTGGATTATGTAATGCACCTGCCACTTTTCAGAGATGCATGACTTTTGTTTATGTAACCCCCCTGCCACTTTTCAGAGATGCATGACTGCTATATTTTCTGATGTGATTGAGGATATTATGGAGGTGTTCATGGACGATTTCTCTGTCCATGGATCCTCATTTGACGTTTGTTTGGCCAATTTGCATTGAGTTTTAGACAGGTGTGCAGTGGCCAACTTAGTCCTCAACTGGGAGAAGTGTCACTTCATGGTGCAAGAAGGGATTGTTTTAGGACATAAGGTGTCTTCTAGGGGAATCGAGGTAGACAGGGCGAAGATAGAGGTTATTGAGAAGCTTCCACCGCCCGTGAACGTCAAAGGCATCCGCAGTTTTCTAGGACATGCGGGATTTTATCGGCGGTTCATCAAAGACGTCTCCAAAATCTCTAGACCACTTACCGAGCTGTTGGCGAAAGATGTACCATTCCAGTTCACTTCAGAGTGCTCGAAGGCCTTCCAGACTTTGAAGGCAGCTCTGATCTCACCACCGATCATACAGCCCCTCGATTGGACTATGTCGTTTGAGCTGATGTGCGATGCTAGCGATTATGCGGTTAGAGCAGTGCTGGGGCAGAAAAAGGATCACAAACACCACGCCATCTACTATGCAAGTCGGACTCTTGATGATGCGCAGGTAAATTACACTACTACTGAGAAAGAGTTACTTGCTGTGGTGTTTGCTTTTGAGAAGTTCAGGTCGTACTTGGTGGGGCGGAAGGTAATCATATACTCAGACCACGCGGCTTTGAAGTACTTGCTGACGAAGAAAGATGCCAAACCTCGACTGATTCGATGGATGCTACTCATACAAGAGTTTGACATCGAGATTCGGGATCACAAAGGCACGGAGAACACAGTTGCAGACCACCTTTCATGCCTTGCGATACCCGATCCTCTCCCGATCGATGATTCTTTGCGAGAGGAACAGATTATGGCAGTCACTGCCCGACACGAAGACCCATGGTACGCAGACTACGTGAACTATCTGGTCTCTCAAGTGATCCCGTCCGAACTTAACTATAATGGAAGGAAGAAGTTCCTCCATGACGTACGGGATTATTTTTGGGATGATCCGTTCTTGTTCAAGCGTGGTACCGATGGGATGTTCAGACGATGTATTCCCGAGGAAGAAGTGCAACAGGTAATTTTCCATTGCCACTCTTCTGATTATGCAGGTCATTTTGCCGCTTCGAAGACCACAACAAAGATTCTACAAGTGGGATTCTATTGGCCTACGATGTTCAAGGATGTCCATAGGTATGTCGCCTCATGTGATTCTTGCCAGCGCACAGGTAACATTTCTAGACGCCATGAGACGCCTCAGAATTATATTCTAGAAGTGGAACCTTTTGATGTTTGGGGCATAGACTTTATGGGACCTTTCCCATCATCTTGTGGGAACGTGTATATCTTAATTGCGGTTGATTATGTGACTAAGTGGGTAGAGGTATTGGCTAGCGCGACGAATGATGCTAAGACTGTGGTTAGGCTATTTAGACAGATTATTTTTCCACGTTTTGGTGTTCCTTGTGTTGTGATTAGCGATGGCGGCGCACACTTTGTCAACCGGATCATCGAGACACTACTGAAGAAGTACGGGGTTCATCATCGAATTGCTACTCCATATCATCCTCAGACTAGTGGACAGGTGGAGATTTCTAACCGGGAGATCAAGTCCATTCTGGAGAAGACTGTCGCTAAATCACGGAAGGATTGACCACAGAAGCTAGACGATACAGTATGGGCTTACCGAACGGCCTTCAAAACGCCGATTGGTATGACACCGTTCCAACTTGTCTACGGAAAAGCATGTCATCTACCGGTTGAGCTCGAGCACAAAGCGTATTGGGCAATCAAGGCGCTCAACTATGACATGAAGACCGCTGCAGAGAAACGCGTGCTCTCGAAGAAATCAGACTTGACGCGTATGAGAACGCGAAAATCTACAAGGAGAGAGCGAAGAAATGGCACGATCGACACATCATTCCGCGAACATTTCACTCAGGTGATCTTGTCCTTCTCTTCAACTCTCGTTTGCGATTGTTTCCAGGTAAGCTGAAGTCTAAGTGGTCCGGTCCATTCAAGATCCATCGAGTTTACGACCACGGCGCAATTGAGCTGTATAACGGCACGGGTGGTACGTTCAAGGTAAATGCACAGCGTCTGAAGCTGTATAACCCGGCCGACCGTGCAGGTGAGAGAGGCGTTCCTCCTCTCACAATACCACCATCAGTCTGAGTTCACGCACGGTCTAGCTAATGACCATAAAGAAGCGCTTCTCGGGAGGCAACCCGAGGCTTTTGTTTTGTTTTTTGAGATGTTATTTGGGTTTTAGACTTTTCTTTTTGGATTTGGGAGCCTACATGGTGTTTTCCCTTGGGTACAGGGATATAGAACTTGATTCGCAGGTCATTGAGCGCAGAAACGGAGTTCAGAATTCTGACTCGACCGAGTCAAGTGTTGACTCGACCGAGTCAATTCGCGAAGGAGAATCGGCATAAGGTAAACTGACTCGACCGAGTCAAGAGTTGACTCGGTTCGAGTCAGAGTTTCGAAACCCTACTTATTCCACTCCGCCGTTTTCTTCCACATTTTCCCCTTTTTCCGCGAAAAAGCACCCCTCACTCGGACTCTGTCACCCCGAGTCGCCTCCACCGATTTTGCAGTCTAAATCCGTACGGTATGTGTCCCCTAACTTATATTTTGCAGCTTATGGACGATTCATACTTATTTCGCCAAGATTTACAAATATTTATTCCGGATTTGCGAAAATTTTTTGGGTTAAGAGTGAGATTTGTGATTTTTACCAAATCAGAAAGTTTTATGAGTGACACCCACAGAGCTTACATGGCCTTCTGGATAGCCGGGCGTCCATACCACCTCACCATGGCTCAGTTTTCTGAGATCCTCGGGGTTACTCCCAGGGAGACGGCCGAGCTTCCATCCGTGAGCGGATCCACACTACGACAGTTCTGGTCAAAGATAGGATCCCGCGACTACATAGCCAGTCGTCTGAAGTCTACTTGGATCTGGCACCCTGCAGTCAGGTATTTTCATATGATCCTAGCTAACACACTGTTTGCTAGGAAAGATCCAGGGTCAGTATCCCAGACGGAGCTACAGTTCATCCGACAGGCCCTGAGTCCACTTTACGATGGGTCCGACTGGGGAATGTCTCGTGTTGATCTAGCATCCCGAGTAGCATTCCACCTATACTCGATCCAGCAGGCAGACTCTGGAGTCGAAGTGTTCGTCGGAGGTATGATCACCCGAATTGCTAGACGAGTGGGAGTCAACGTCGGCAGATACGAGAGGACTCGATGC
>NW_010966418.1:51690-59248 GCF_000463585.1 Tarenaya hassleriana
CTTCATTGTGAGCGAACGAATTTTGCAGAGCTAAGCCTTCTCTACCCTTTTACTGGTTCTCTTCATACGTTATTTCCGATTCTATTCTTCCGGGCGAGAGTCTACACCGTGGACGGTGTATGGTTCAAGTCTTAGGGGGTGGATAGATCCTTCACCTATTCAGGCCTATCTATTTAGGATTGTATTTAGTTTAGGTGCATTTTATCATGGCATATAGACATGAAAATTTTTCACTTTTGCATCACTTTGCATTAGTTGCATTCACGTTTTCTTTTTCCTTTTCCCATATAGACGATTTTTGTTAGGTTTGCATGATTGCATATGACATATAGATATAGGTTCATATAGGTTCACGTGCACACCTCGGACACCCGTTTCGAACATCATTTGGAAGATTTGTGGAATGATAGAGTAGGAACATCTTGATGATCTAGTGACTTTGTAGAACGTGGTTGAACCGTGTCGAATTGATAGTTCTCCAGACGTCTATATATAGTTTGGGGGATAACGTTGTTGTCTGGAACCTAAGAAGTTGAAACGACTATATCCAGGTTATATGTTTCGTTTAGAACCTTTTTCGAGTCTTGCAGGTCGACAAAAATCTAGTTCAACAAATAAAGCATCTCGACACTCCGCTGTCAAAATCTCGGTAATGAAAATCGTTCGAGGACATGAGTGCATCGATCGATGGTTCGGGTCTAAGTTGTCGGTCGGACATTGCATTGACAAGAAAAAAAGAGAAGAAAACCGATGTCCTTCGACTTCAACGTCCTAGAAACCCGAGATGCGTGCGTTTGACGAAAAAATCCTACAAAAAGGTAAAAATCCATGCATGAAGTAGAACTAAGATCGAAAAAGCAAAAGTTGAGATAAGGATAGGTTCAGAAATAGACTTGGTGAGTTGTAGAGATTCTAATGGGTTCTAGGTGACAATAAAAGTCCCATGACTAGGTAGATTAGTGTTTGGTAGAAAGATAATAGTAGATCGGTTTGGGTACGATTCACGGGGAGCTAGCATCGGATGGATGTTTCGCTTTTGAGTTTCATGATGATGCTATTTGATGTTCGTCATCTCTGTTTTGCAGATTTTATTCCTTCGTTCTTTACTCGAGGACGAGCAAAGGTTTAAGTCTGGGGGGATTTGATAACTCCTAATTCTCTCTATATTTTCAGGGCGTTTCTATAGGATTTTATATGAGGATCATATTCATTTATAGGCATTATAGGCGCGTTAGGCTACGAAACTCGGTTTGGTTGTGTTTTTATTGGATTACAGGTCTTGGATGAGATTTGGACCAAGATGGAAGCAATCTGGAGCTAAAAGGATTGAAATACATCAAGAACTTCCTACTTTGACTCGGCCAAAGTATTGGGCCGAGTCAACATGCTGAAAAGGGCCCAATTCAAGCCTGTTACGAGGAGACCGAGTCAGAACATCCGAGTCAGTTTACCCCGAGTCAACATGCCCGAGTCAGAAGGCCCGAGTCAGAAGATTGGGCTGGGCCCAATTCATTATGTTTCGTTTTGACTCGGTCGAGTCAGAGTACTGACTCGGTCCGAGTCAAAACCTAGAAAAAAGCCCAGATCGAATTTTCAGAATTGGAACGGGAGTAGGACTTCGGGAGCGCTGCCTAGGGTTGATAAGAGGACTCTACAGACGTCCAAAAGAGACAGACAGACTTTACACAGACTTTGGAGAGTTTTGGTGAGAGAAATAGGAGTAAAACGGGATTTCGGGAAGAAGAAGGAGAGCTGGAACGTGAAGAACGCATTGCTGTCGACATGAGCCTTTCTTCTCCCTCTTTTCTTTCTGTTTCTAGTTTTTCTCAGTGTTTTTCCATGAACCGTGAGTAGATCCACGGCTGTGGGTTAGGGATTCGTTTGTGTTTTGGGTATGTTTGAACCCTAACTTGGTTGCGATTGGGATTTGTTTCGGTTTTATCGATTTGTGCTTTATTCGATTGGTGTTTGCTGACCCATTGACCAATTGTTTCAGATTCTGAACTACATAGGAATATGGGTTTAGTTTCGGATCAAAATCGATAGGATAGATCGTATTATTCACATAGGAATATGGTTTGATCGATCTAAGATTGATGATGGTGTTCTTCATGCATCTAGTTTGATAAATCACATAGGGATATGGATTTAGAAAACCTTAGATAGTGAGTTATATGCCGGGAGGTGATTTCTCTATCTTTGTTGCTTGACGATTCCCGAATACAGATTCAATATCGTGATTCTCGCATGCCTAGCATATACCCATACACGCGAATACGGTCCCGACACCTACAGTCATCTTTGCTTGATAGTTACACCTTTTTATTTGCTTTCTTATTTTAGTTAGTTTAGATTCCACTTACTTCCACCATCACTTTCGCTTGCTTGCTTTGATCTATTTTCGATTGAGATTTGGATTTAGCAACCGGTCCTTGTGTTCGACCCCGTGTTACGACGATCCGTATCCTTGCGGTGAGTTGTGAATCGGGCATAAATTCTAGACTCGGTACACACGTATCACAAGAACAGGAACTCAAAGTAAAATGAAATAGAAAGAGATATCGTGTTACCTCTTCACCGGTGGAACTGTTTTTGTATTTTTCGGTTTTCTTCAAAATAAAAAAGGGTAAATCTGATTAAAAACGAATTGAAATGATAGAAGGAACACCTTACCTCACGTTGGTCCTTGAACCGGGCTCTGATACCAAAAATGATACACACTCGGGCTTAAGAACACACGATCGATGGTGATTCTTGATTGTGAATGGTGGATAGGTCTCAGAAGTTAGTCTCTGGCTCTAAGGCACTCGATCTTTGCTTCTAAACCAAAAGATGACGTGAATGGACTAAGGAATTGATAGAGAAATCCTTGGACAGACCAAGAGATGCTCGGACACACCAAGCAAGGAGATTAGCGAAATTCGACACACCAAAAGCTAAAGAAAACAATGCAGAAATTTTCTTATTCAAGTCTGATCTCTTCAGCTCGAAATTACAAGAAATAAATAGCAAAAGAGAAGCAAAAACAAAAGGAAATTCGTGTCTAAACAGCAGCAAGGCAACGGCTAGGAAATCTGCAAAGAAAAGGAAAATTGACAAAGATAGCAAAATGGAAATGTCTAGAAATTGTGTAAAAAGGAAAAGGAAAGATGCAACAGCTTCTTGGTAAGGAAATGTCTTCAATTTAGCTCCAAATTTCGTCCAAAAGTGATCTTCAAGAGAGTCAACTCCATTCTGATCATATCAAGGCTCCTCCAATTGCTCCTAACGGTTAGATTGTTGCAGATTCTTGGCTAAGTTATGGTCCACCTTTAATGTGATTTTTACAGCACATTTCAAGTGTCCAATAGCCAAGATGTTCAGGTCTTCTCCCACATTCAGGTTGATCCGCCTTTAATGTGATTTTTACAGCACATTTCAAGTGTCCAATAGCCAATATGTTCAGGTCTTCTCCCACATTCAGGTTGTTGGCAACATGATCTCCAAAATGGTCTTCACTTGGTCATGTGTCTTCTTCAGCGAGTTAAACTCATGTCTTGGGGCAGTTATGGTTTCAGCCAAGTGATCCGACGTCTCCATCAGCCAATGATCTACGAACAGGTTGATTTTAGCTCTAAGGTTGCGTGCTCGAGCTCTTGTAAGTGGTGGATCCGGTAGTGTAGGCATGGCAAGCTCAACAACTTCTCTCTCCTTGCCAAGTGCATCCGAAGCTCCTTCTTGTGTTTCATCCGTGTTCGGCTGCTCCTCATCCGCATCTAGGTCGATGACCTCATCAAAGGTTCTCTAACCGGGTTTGGATTGGGTTTAGGACGTTCTTGTGACTGGAACAAGCCCTAGGTTCGGTTCACGTGTCGTTAGTGGGGTTTTGTGTAGAAATTTGCAGAATAATATTTTTATTGATAACCAAAACAATATATAAATAGGTGAGAGTCTTACATTGAATAAGTAAAGTAGACATAATGATAAATATTTCTAAATATATATTTTCCGGATTTAATAAGATCTTCAATATACGATATATCTCGTAATATTCTTCAAGATCCGGTATATCTCAACATCCCCCTTCAAGTTGGAGCGTGAAAGATCCGAAACGCCCAACTTGCTGAAAAGACGATCAAACGCATGCCGCTTGAACCACATCACCTTGCAAACTTGTGTCAATCATAACTAAAAAAAATCAAACAAACGACTGCGCTGCAACTTTGGCACCACGCACAAAAGAATCGTTTGATGATAACAAAAAAAGGGACGACAATCGCAGTGCAGAAAGAAGTCTTGAGAATAACTCTGATTCATCCGAGATTGAAAGGCAACTACGTGAAAACGTTTAATGACAACAAAGTTTTTGGCAAGAATAAGATGATTGACGGTTAAGCGAATAATCTTTAGAAACATATGGGATTATGAGAGAAAATAAAAAAAACAAAAATAAAATGACTCTCTTATTCTTAATAAAAAAAAAACTCGAAATGATATTACCACTGGATCAGTATATCATCATCTTCATCTTCACTCTCATTGTCGATCATCATTTTTATAAAAAGAACAACAAATTAGAAAAGAACCAGAAGCTCTGATACCATGTAGAAATTTGCGGAATGATATTTTTATTGATAGTCAAAATAACATATAAATAGGTGAGAGTCTTACATTGAATAAGTAAAGTAGACATAATGATAAATATTTCTAAATATATATTTTCCGGATTTAATAAGATCTTCAATATAGATATATCTCGTAATATTCTTCAAGATCCGGTATATCTCAACATTTTGAACATCCATCGACTATCTATCCTTCTTACCTAATTTTGAGATTCGTCGATCCGGGTTCGTATCATTTGGTATCAGAGCCTGTTTCTCTAAATTAGGATTATCCTATCTTTTTTTCTTTTAATTTCTATCATCTTTTCTTTTGTCGGGTCCCATGTTGTTTTCGGTCATTCGTATTTGAGTCAGTTTTAAATCAGATTCATCTCAAGCTTTGAGGGCAAAGCTTTGTTTAAGAGGAGGGGAATGATATGATCCTAGAGGGATATATCCAGAAACTCAAAACAATCGATCATTATCAGGTTGTCCATGTCCAAGGAATCTCGGTTTTGGGCAGAACGAGCATGATGGAGCAATTTGGTCATAACTTTGCACTCCGATGTCCAAACGATGTGATTCCAGGTGGAAATGAATCCTAACTCACCAAAGGTCTGATCTAAAAAATATGAGATCCAAAGGAGAAAGCTTCAATTCTGGAGAGGACGCAATCCACGGTTCAGTCCTGAGAATACAGATTGAACAGGTTGTCTTGTTTCATTCATAACTTTTGATTAGAGACTCCGATCACAGTTCCGTTTGAAGCAGCATAAACTAGACATTCAGAGCTTCACGTGATATAAAGTATATAATATTTGGTGAAGGTTTGGTCCCTCAATCAGTCGTTTGAAGGTCACGTCCGTTCTAGCTCTAAATCTGATGAATTCGATCCAAGAATGACATAATTCTTGTTGGGCTAATTTCTCAACAAAACCAAGAGCCCATAACAAGATTGGATAAGGCCCAAGTCAAGACTTAAAGAGAAGAATCTGATTAGTTGGTCAAGGTCAAGGTCAAATGGTCTTTCAAACTTTGCATTTATTGCTTTGGGATTTGTTTTTGACCACATAGATTTTTGTTGTCTCTTTATTTCATTCTATCTTTTTGTAGCCTATAAATAGGCAAAGAAATCAGATTATGAAAAATAAGATGAGTTTTCTTTGAGTGTCACTTTTAAGTGAGTTTGAGCTTTTTAGCTCATGGTTCTTTTTGGAACCGTTGAACTTATTGAATGGAGTCATTCCGTTCGTGGCGTTCATCGACTTATCAGCTCGTTAGTTCCATAAACGGGTTGTGGCGTATTCGCTCGTTTCAAAGGTTCTCTAACCGGGTCTGGATTGGGTTTAGGGCGTTCTTGTGACTGGAACAAGTCCTAGGTTCGGTTCACGTGTCGTTAGTGGGTTTTTGAACATCCATCGACTATCCTTCTTACCTAATTTGAGAATCGTCGATCCGGGTTCGTATCACTAATCATGTCTGTATGCACTCTTAATATGTTTCAACGCACTTTAAACATGTTTGAATGCGCTCTGAATATGTTTTGACATGCTCTAAACATGTTTCGACGAACTCTAAACATCTTTTGTTACACTCAAAACATGTTTCAACGCACTCGAAACATGTTTCGACGCACTCTAAAAATGTTTCGATGCACTCTAAATATGTTTGGATGCACTCTAAAAGTGTTTGGACGCACTCTAAACGTGTTTGGATGCACTCTAAGTGTGTTTGGATGCACTCTAAGTATATTTGGATGCACTCTAAACATGTTTCGACGCACTCTAAAAATGTTTGGATGCTCTCTAAACATGTTTGGATGCACTCTAAGTATGTTTTGACGCACTCTAAACATGTTTTGATGCACTCTAAACGTGTTTTATTGCCCTCAAAACATGTTTAGACGAACTCTAAACATGTTTCGACGCACTCTAAATATGTTTTGACGCACTCTAAAATTGTTTTAATGCACTATAATCATGTTTGTATGCACTCTTAATATGTTTCGACGCACTTTAAACATGTTTTGATTCGCGTTGAATATGTTTTGACGTGCTCTAAACATGTTTCGACGAACTCTAAACAACTTTTGCTGCACTCAAAACATGTTTCATTGCAATCTAAACATGTTTCGACGCACTCTAAAAATGTTTCGATGCACTATAAAAATGTTTGGATGCACTCTAAAAGTGTTTGGATGCACTCTAAACGTGTTTGGACGCACTCTAAGTGTATTTGGATGCATTCTAAACATGTTTCGACGCACTCTAAAAATGTTTGGATGCTCTCTAAAAATGTTTGGATGCACTCTAAGTATGTTTTGACGCACTCTAAAAATGTCTGGATGCATTCTAAATGTTTTTGGACACACTCTAAACGTGTTTCGGTGCACTCAAAACATGTTTAGACGAACTCTAAACATGTTTCAACGTACTCTAAATATGTTTCTACCCTCTCTAAAAATGTTTTAATGCACTCTATACATGTTTGGACGCACTCTAAACATGTTTCGATGCACTTTAAACATATTTGGATGCGTTCTGAATATGTTTTGACGTGCTCTAAACATGTTTCGACGAACTCTAAACATCTTTTGTTGCACTCTAAACATGTTTCGACGCACTCTAAAAATGTTTTGATGCACTCTAAACATGTTTGGATGCACTCTAAAAGTGTTTGGACACACTCTAAACATGTCTGGAGGCACTCTAAGTGTGTTTGGATACACTCTAAGTATGTTTGGATGCACTCTAAACGTGTTTTGGTGCACTCAAAACATCTTTAGACGAACTCTAAACATGTTTCGACGTACTCTAAATATGTTTCGACGCACTCTAAAAATGTTTTAATGCACTCTAAACATGTTTCGACGCACTTTAAACATATTTGGATGCGCTTTGAATATGTTTTGACGTGCTCTAAACATGTTTCGACGAACTCTAAACATCTTTTATTGCACTCAAAACATGTTTCAA
>NW_010966418.1:59295-64358 GCF_000463585.1 Tarenaya hassleriana
TGCACTCTAAAAATGTTTTGATGCACTCTAAACAAGTTTGGATGAACTCTAAAAGTGTTTGACGCACTCTAAACGTGTTTGGAGGCACTCTAAGTGTGTTTGGATGCACTCTAAGTATGTTTTGACGCACTCTAAACATGTTTTGATGCACTCTAAACGTGTTTTATTGCCCTCAAAACATGTTTAGACGAACTCTAAACATGTTTCAACGTACTCTAAATATGTTTCTACCCTCTCTAAAAATGTTTTAATGCACTCTATACATGTTTGGACGCACTCTAAACATGTTTCGATGCACTTTATTTGATGCACTCAAAACATGTTTCGACGCACTCTAAATATGCATCGACGCACTCTAAAAATGTTTCGATGCACTCTAAACATGTTTGGATGCACTCTAAAAGTGTTTTGACGCACTCTAAACGTGTTTGGACACACTCTAAATGTGTTTGGATGCACTCTAATTATGTTTGGATGCACTCTAAACCTGTTTCGATGCACTCTAAAAATGTTTTGATGCTCTCTAAACATGTTTGGATGTACTCTAAGTATGTTTTGACGCACTCTAAACATGTTTTGATGCACTCTAAACGTGTTTTATTGCCCTCAAAACATGGTTAGACGAACTCTAAATATGTTTTGACGCACTCTAAATATATCTTGACACATTCTAAAATTGTTTTAATGCACTCTAATCATGTTTGTATGCACTATAAGTATGTTTTGATACAATCTAAACATTTTTTGATGCACTCTAAACGTGTTTTATTGCCCTCAAAACATGTTTAGACACACTCTAAACATGTTTCGACGCACTCTCAAAATGTTTCGATGCACTCTAAACATGTTTGCATGCACTCTAAACATGTTTCGATGCACTCTAAACATGTTTGCATGCACTCTAAACATGTTTTGATGCACTCTTAACATGTTTTATTGCCCTCAAAACATGTTTAGACGAACTCTAAACATGTTTCGACGCATTCTAAATATGTTTTAATGCACTCTAATCATGTTTGTATGCACTCTAAGTATGTTTTGACACAATCTAAACATTTTTTGATGCACTCTAAACGTGTTTTATTGCCCTCAAGACATGTTTAGACGAACTCTAAACATGTTTCGACGCACTCTAAAATTGTTTTAATGTACTCTAATCATGTTTGTATGCACTCTTAATATGTTTCGACGCACTTTAAACATGTTTGGATGCGCTGTGAATATGTTTTGACGTGCTTTAAACATGTTTCGACAAACTCTAAACATCTTTTGTTGCACTCAAAACATGTTTCAACGCACTCTAAACATGTTTCGACGCACTCTAAAAATTGTTTCAATGCACTCTAAACATGTTTGGATGCACTCTAAAAGTGTTTGGACGCACTCTAAACGTGTTTGAAAACACTCTAAGTATACTTTAATGCACTTTAAACATGTTTCGATGCACTCAAAACATGTTTCGACGCACTCTAAATATGCATCGACACACTCTAAAAATGTTTCGATGCACTCTAAACATGTTTGGATGCACTCTAAAAGTGTTTGGACGCACTCTAAACGTGTTTGGACGCACTCTAAGTGTGTTTGGATGCACTCTAAATATGTTTGGATGCACTCTAAACCTGTTTCGGTGCACTCTAAGTGATGCGGAACCGAGGACCTTTACTCTAATTAGGCAGGTGGAGACCGCGACCTCTAACCAACCGGTAGGAATCAACCTTGGCACAAGTCTAAAAGACTGCCTCGACCTAGACCTAACACCGTGATTAGCAACCTTGGTATAGTGAAGACGCCACAAACGGTTATGACTGTCCGTTTGATAAGTCGGGTGAACGCCACAGATAGAAATCCGATAAGTTCAAAAACAGTTCACAAAGAACTAAAAGAGAATACTCTCACAAGTTTATTGATCAAGGATGTGTTCTTACAAGTGAGATTAGCTCACCTATTTATAGGAGAAGTAAAAGAAATCCAAAAGACATAAAGACTAGAATTAAATGTATTCTTCCTAGAATTTTGGGAATATCGGAAAACAAAGCCATAAATGTGGCGGACTTGATTTTGAATGCCTTGGAATCATCATGAAGACTTGAACTTGCAGATTCCTTAGTGATTTTCGTCATGGACTTGGGCTGCAACATTTGGGCCTTCATTTTGGGCTCTCCACACTTGAAACCATGTTGAAAATGAGCTGGACTTGGATATGACTTGATCCAAGATGATTTCCCATGTATCTTTGGCCTAAATATTCAAGAAAAAGGCCATTTACAGCAGCTTGGAGTTCCCTTGATTTTGATATCGTCATTGGTCCAGTCGAGAAGACGAGATGATCCATATTGCTACTGATGATCACATTCCCCTTCTCTTGAAAATGATTTGTCCTCAAATCAGGAATCTCCTTCCTTCCGTTGTGAGCTTGTCTTGCATATCGTCTCCTACGCTTTTCAATTCGAGGATCAAATATGGTATTTTGGTACAAGTCAAAGTTTAGGGATACGATACCAAACTTCATAACAGTTGAAGAATCCTTTGTATGCCTATATTTGATGAGCAAAAAATCATTCTTTGCATCTCCATTCTCGACACTTCTTATCAGTTTTTGAATTTCCTCTTCTGGTTTGTTGCCTAGATTGCTTTCTCCGATAATAAGATCGATTGATTCGTCAACCTTACGTTGAGATGCATCTTTCCGAGTTGCAATGACATCATCAATCCTGACAAGGTTATCTTCAGATACATCTGACTTTGTATTGGCTTCAAAAAACACTTCTCCAACATCCAACCAAGGTTTAGGATGCAGGAATGTTGGCTCTTCCAATTTATCTTTCTTCACATCAATACAACCACCTGAAGTTTTTTGTTCATCAAGCATATGTTCGGTTGCACTTGACTCCGGTTGAACTGCAACTTTGGTCTTGATCTCACCACCATCACGAAGACCCTTTGATTGCCAATTTGTACATTCACCACCAGAGTGTCCTCGACCCAAACACATATAACATATAATATCTCGGGCTTGTGGCTGAGAAATTTCAGATGTACCTTGGTATCTTGGTTTCAAAACTTTGGATTTGGTCATATTTTGTATATCTGAATCAAACCATCCTTCCATACGATCCAACCTTTGATGTATGACCTTAAATTCAGCTCGCATGATTTTTTGTAGCTTGCCCATCAATATTTGCATTTGAAGTGGGTTTGTTTCTCCATGTTGTTGATTGTTTAGATTGCGATTTTGTTCATCCGCCATGTTTCTGCAAAAGGAGATAAGAAGAAAGAAGAAAGAAAAATAATGTCACCACACTCAAGTGTTTCACTTAAAAAGTGTTTCACTCAAATTTCGGCTTTTATCCTCTGATGATCTCACACACTCTTACCTTTTACCCCTCTTTAGTACTCTCAATATGGTTCTTATTGAACTATTATCAAACAAGATCGAAAATCTTCTCCGCAACAATTTAGAAGAGAAACCAAAGAATAAAACGTAAGAAGATGTAACACGATCGAAAACCAATTCAAAAACGTAGCAAGGAGGTGTAAAATGACTTTTTTTTTTCTTTTTTTTTACTTTCTTTTTTTTTCTCCTGATTTTTTTTTTGTTTTGTTTTTTTTACTCTCTTTTTTTTTTTTAAACTTTTCACAAATGCAAACTTTGAAAGAAGATAAATGAGTAGGAAGAAGATAGAAATGAAAAGAACGAATTGAAAAGATAAAGGATAGATAAAACCTAGATTAGAGATGAGCTCTGATACCAACTGATGCGGAACCGAGGACCTTTACTGATGAGGACATCGGGAAGCACGGGAGAGACGACAAGAGAACGGGAGCAGGAGATTCTCAAGCGGATCAAAAGGAGCTCTTAGAACAGAAATTGAAGAATGACGGTCCCATGACTCGCTCTAAGGCAAAGAGATTGAAGGAAACATTTACAATGCTACTTCAAGAAGAGTTTGGGCTTCAAAATCAAATGGGATCAGCCCAAACTCAAGCCTATGCTTTGGTTAACTTACTTGGGGCCCAAATCAGCCCAAATGAAGTAAAATAAGCCCAAAAGAGTGCTTGGAAAACATGGAAGAAAAGGAGCTACGAATTCTGGTCATTGTGCAATAAATGTGGTCATTTTTTGACTACATTGGAACTATAATTGCCTTGTTTTTAGTTTCCTATGTTTTCAGCAAACTCTTTTATTTTTCTTAGTTTTTCAATGTTTCCTTTCCTTATAAAAAGGGAGCATCTATCATGTAAAACTCAGATTATTGAATTGAGAGGTTTCTTCTTATGTTCTTGAGTACTAACTCTAAACTTCGTAAGGTTTGAGGTAGTGTTCTTTTGACTTATCAAACACTTTTACCACCAGGTGTTTGTAGCGTCTTCGCTCGTTTCAAAGGTTCTCTAACCGGGTCTGGATTGGGTTTAGGGCGTTCTTGTGACTGGAACAAGTCCTAGGTTCGGTTCACGTGTCGATTAGTGGGTTTTTGAATATCCATCTACTATCCTTCTTACCTAATTCTGAGATTCGTCGATCCGGGTTCGTATCATTTGGTATCAGAGCCTCGTTTCTCTACATTAGGTTTTATCTATATCTATTTATCTTTTCCATTTCATTTTACATTTTCATCATATTTGTTTTTAATCATTTCTCTTTGTTTTTGAAGGTTTAAAAGAAAAACGAAAAAAAAATCAGCAAAAAAAAAGAAGAAGAGATATACAAGTGAAAAAGAAAAAAAAAGAATCGAAGAAAAAAAAAGAAAAAAAAGAGCTTAAAAAAAAGAGAGAAGAAAAAAAAAAGTTGATTTCGTCTTGCAAAAAAAGAAGAGAAAAAAAAACGTGTTTTCCTTACATTGAATATTTTGTCTTCGTTTACACTTGCACGGTTTATCTAACGGGGTTGGGGGTTGGAACGTTCCCGCTCCAAGACAACGACGACATGCAAGACAAGCAAGGGATCGTTTGGATGATGACCTTGGTAACTTCCGCATGGAGATTCCTTCTTTCAATGGAAGGAATGATGCTGAAGCTTATCTTGAATGGGAACGAAAGGTGGAGATGGTGTTTGAATGCCA
>NW_010966418.1:64869-77987 GCF_000463585.1 Tarenaya hassleriana
CCCTTGTCTCTTTCTGTTTTATCTAACGTTTGATTGTTTTGCAAGGTACAACAATGAGTGACGAAACAAACACTAGTACTGTTCGTGAATCGGGTGATCGGGCGACAATTGACACAAGGGAGTCGTAGCGTCGAAGAATACTATAAGGAGATGGAGATACTAAAGATTCGTGCTCATATTGACGAGGGTCAAGAAGCTGCCACAGAACGGTTTCTTGGGGGATTGAACCAAGAAATTCAAAACCGTGTTGAAACACATCACTACGAGGGGTTGGAAGATCTCTTGCATCTTTCCATCAAAGTCGAGCGGCAACTCAAGGGGAAGGGTAAAATACCGCAACGATCCGGTCCGACATCATACTCTCAGTCAAATCATTGGAAGCAAGAGAAGCCGAATACTACTTCCAAATCCGAGCCCAAATCGGAATCGCTAAAACCCAAGGCACAAGGTACTGGCAATACCTCTCAAACACGTAACCGTGATATCACATGCTTTCGATGTTTGGGCAGGGGTCATTATGCTAGAGATTGTGCAAACAAACGCGTGATGGTTATGCGAAATGGAGAGTATGAAACTGAATCCGAAAGTGGAGATGGACAAGAGAATAGTCATGAGTTTTCTTCGGACTCAGATGACTATGAGGAGCAGCCCGCTCCTAGGTCTCTTGCGCTTCTCCCCAACGAAACTTGTTATCCTTTTTAATCACTTCCGTCAATGGGGCAGCTATGGTGCTGAAGTCTTTGACAAAACGCCGATAAAATCCTGCCAAGCCATGAAAACTTCGAACCTCACTAGTGGACTTAGGAGTCGGCCAACTCTTGATGGCTTCTATCTTTTCCTCATCGACGTGTATGCCCTGTGAACTGACAACAAATCCTAGGAAAACAACCTTATCAGTGCAAAAGGTGCATTTCTAAAGGTTAGCGTATAATTTCTCGCCTCGCAGTATGTCAAGAACACAACGTAGATGTTCAACATGTTCTCCTAAACTCTTGCTGTAAACTAAGATATCGTCAAAGTAAACAACAACGAATTTTCCAATGAGATTTCTGAGAACATGATTCATAAGCCGCATGAAAGTGCTAGGTGCGTTAGTTAAACCAAAAGGCATTACCAACCACTCGTAGAGTCCTAGCTTCGTTTTGAACGCTGTCTTCCATTCATCACCCTCTTGCATACGAATTTGATGGTATCCACTCTTCAAATCTATCTTTGAAAACACAGTAGAACCATACAATTCATCTAGCATATCATCAAGACGAGGTATAGGGTGTCGATACTTCACCGTTATGTTATTGATTGCTCGACAATCAACACACATGCGCCACGTTCCATCTTTCTTTGGAACTAGAATTACCGGTACCGCACATGGCGACATGCTCTCCCGAACATAACCTTTCTCCAGGAGTTCAGTCACTTGTCGTTGAAGCTCCTTTGTTTCATCTGGGTTAGTACGATACGCTGGTTTGTTTGGAAGACTAGCACCGGGTACGAAGTCAATCTGGTCAATGGTTGAACGATAGCGGAGAAACAAAGGTACATCGGCAAGTGAAGGTACCTTTCTCTATTGGTGACTATGATGATGAAGTGTTATGCGACGTAGTACCCATGCAAGCAGGGCATTTGCTACTTGGGCGTCCATGGCAGTTTGATAGACGAGCCAAACATGACGGTTACACTAACCGATATTCATTTGAAGCCAAGGGCAAGCGGTTTCGATTGTTACCTCTCACACCGAAAGAGGTATACGAAGATCAAGTTACACTACTCAAAAGAGAAAAAGCGTTGAATACGAGTGACCATGAGGTAGATCACTTAAAACTTGGTGAGGTCTTGAGAAAACCCCAGAAAAAAGCCTGTGAGAGAAATCCCGAGAGGACAAACACTCTTCTTTTCACGAGAGCTAGAGAGATTAAGAAAGCTATGCTTTCGAACCGGCCGATGATTTTACTCATGTATAAGGAGGCCTTATTTGCTAATGAACTAATCTCTTCTTTGCCTAGTGGTGTTTGTAAGTTGTTACAGGATTACGAGGATGTCTTTCCGGAAGAGATCCCGAATGGTCTACCACCCTTGCGAGGAATTGAGCACCAGATTGACTTCGTACCCGGTGCTAGCCTTCCAAACAAACCAGCGTACCGTACTAACCCAGATGAAACAAAGGAGCTTCAACGACAAGTGACTGAACTCCTGGAGAAAGGTTATGTTCGGGAGAGCATGTCGCCATGTGCCGTACCGGTAATTCTAGTTCCAAAGAAAGATGGAACGTGGTGCATGTGTGTTGATTGTCGAGCAATCAATAACATAACGGTGAAGTATCGACACCCTATACCTCGTCTTGATGATATGCTAGATGAATTGTATGGTTCTACTGTGTTTTCAAAGATAGATTTGAAGAGTGGATACCATCAAATTCGTATGCAAGAGGGTGATGAATGGAAGACAGCGTTCAAAACGAAGCTAGGACTCTACGAGTGGTTGGTAATGCCTTTTGGTTTAACTAATGCACCTAGCACGTTCATGCGGCTTATGAATCATGTTCTCCGAAATCTCATTGGAAAATTCGTTGTTGTTTACTTTGACGATATCTTAGTTTACAGCAAGATTTTAGTAGAGCATGTTGAACATCTACGTTGTGTTCTTGACATACTGCGAGGCGAGAAATTATACGCTAACCTTAAGAAATGCACCTTTTGCACTGATAAGGTTGTTTTCCTAGGATTTGATGCCTAACTGTTCTATGCGAGATTTGCTTGTTCAAGAGGCTCATGGAGGAGGTCTCATGGGACATTTTGGAGTGGCCAAGATCTTGTCAACTTTGCAGGAACACTTCTATTGGCCAAATATGAAGAGAGATGTTGAACGGGTGTGTGGAAGATGCATGAAGTGCAAGAAGGCGAAATCCAAGGTACAACCCAATGGTATGTATACGCCTTTACCGATTCCGAGTGCACCATGGATTGATATTTCAATGGATTTCATTGTTGGGTTGCCTAGAACTAGGACAGGGAAGGATTCTGTGTTTGCTGTGGTTGATAGATTTTCGAAAATGGCACATTTTATCCCTTGTCATAAAACCGATGATGCATCCCATATTGCGGTTTTTTCTTTCGAGAAATTGTTCGGTTGCATGGCATGCCTAGGACGATTGTTTCGGATAGAGATACTAAGTTCCTAAGTTACTTTTGGAAGACTCTATGGGGAAGATTAGGGACTAAGCTACTCTTTTCGACGACTTGTCATCCACAAACCGATGGACAAACGGAAGTAGTGAATAGGACTCTTTCTACGTTGTTGCGTGCTTTAATTAAAAAGAACCTTAAAACGTGGGAAGACTGTCTACCGCATGTTGAGTTTGCATATAATCGATCTGTGCATAGTGCTACGCGTTACTCGCCTTTTGAAATCGTTTACGGTTTTAATCCACTAACACCATTGGATCTTTCGCCATTGCCGATGAACGAAATGACTAACCTTGACGGAAAGAACAAGGCTGAGTTTGTAAAACAGATTCATGAAGCAGCCCGCAAGAATATTGAGCGACGCACGGAGCAATACGCTAAGCAAGCAAACAAAGGGCGCAAGGAAGTTACGTTCGAGCCAGGAGACATGGTGTGGATTCATATGCGCAAGGAAAGGTTTCCAAATCAGAGGAAGAGCAAGCTTATGCCGAGGGGAGATGGACCATTCAAAGTTCTCGAACGAATCAACAACAATGCCTATAAGATTGAACTTCCAGGTGAGTACAACATTAGCTCTACGTTTAATGTTGCTGACTTAGCTCGTTTTGATGCAGATGATAATTCGGATTTGAGGGCAAATCCCTTTCAAGAGGAAGGGAATGATGAGGACATCGGGAAGCACGGGAGAGACGACAAGAGAACGGGAGCTGGAGATTCTCAAGCGGATCGAAAGGAGCTCTTGGAACAGAAATTGAAGAGTGACGGTCCCATAACTCGCGCCAAGGCAAAGAGGTTGAAGGAAACATTTACAATGCTACTTCAAGAAGAGTTTGAGCTTCAAAATCAAGTGGAATCAGCCCAAACTCAAGCCCATCCCTTGGTTAACATACTTGAGGCCCAAATCAGCCCAAATGAAGCAAAATGAGCCCAAAAGAGTGCTTGGAAAACATGGAAGAAGAGGAGCTACGAATTCTGGTCTTTGTGCAATAAATGTGGTCATTTTTTTGACTACATTGGAACTATAATTGTCTTGTTTTTAGTCTTCTTTATTTTCAGCAAACTCTTTTATTTTTCTTAGTTTTTCAATGTTTCCTTTCCTTATAAAAAGGGAGCATCTATCATGTAAAACTCAGATTATTGAATTGAGAGGTTTCTTCTTATGTTCTTGAGTACTAACTCTAAACTTCGTAAGGTTTGAGGTAGTGTTCTTTTGACTTATCAAACACTTTTACCACCAGGTGTTTGTGGCATCTTCGCTAGTTTCAAAGGTTCTCTAACCGGGTCTAGATTGGGTTTAGGGCGTTCTTGTGACTGGAACAAGTCCTAGATTCGGTTCACGTGTCGTTAGTGGGTTTTTGAACATCCATCTACTATCCTTCTTACCTAATTCTGAGATTCGTCGATCCGGGTTCGTATCATTTGGTATGTGCGTCCAAGCACTTTTAGAGTGCATCCAAACATGTATTGATAAAGGATGATTTAGGTTTAGGGGGCGAAATTCTAAAAAGAATATCACTTTATTCCCTTATAATTCTAATTACATCAGACTTTCTAACTTATAAACAAAATCGAGAGGAGTAAAAGAGGAAAGAACATATGTGCACTTTACAAGAAATGGCAATGTTGGATTGCCTTAACAGAAAAAGGAAACGTAAAATCACAATCTGTCTTGTTCCTCAAATGTCTCCTAACGGCCAGGTTGAGCTGATTAATGGCCACGTCTTCTCCTTAATGCATGCTGTGAGATCTTTATGGGCTTGGCCCAATATCAAAGTCCACAGACACATTAGAAACTTGGGCCCTTCCTTTGCCAATCTGATTCTTCAAGTTATTAACGTTTCCATCAGATCTTCTCTTCATCAAATCTTCTTCAACGTGTTCAGCCTCCATCTTGTCTTCATGAATGTTGTGATCTTCATCCGTTTGTCCGTTAACATTCCCCCTCAAGATTGGCCGGGAGAACTCAATAAGGCCAATCTTGGAGAGACACTTGTTAAGGACAAACGAGTTTATAGCCTTCGTGAGAATGTCTGCAAGTTGGTCTTGACTCCTTGTGTATTTCGGTGCAATGAGCCCTTGAGTGATCTTTTCCCGAATAAAGTGGCAGTCAACCTCTATATGCTTCGTTCTTTCATGGAAGACCGCATTTTCAGCTATGTGCAATGCTGCTTGGTTGTCGCAATGCAAAGGTGTTGGACTCTCCATCTTGATTCCAAGATCTTGTAACAATTGTCTCAACCATAGAATTTCGCTTATTGTATTTGCCATGGCTCTATACTCCGCTTCTGCACTTGACCTTGCCACCACATTTTGCTTCTTGCTCTTCCAAGTGACCAGATTCCCTCCTACAAATGTGCAGTAGCCCGTTGTTGATTTGCGATCTGTTCTATCTCCGGCCCAATCTGCATCACAATAAGCTACAATTGTTGTGTGTTTGTTCCGCTCCATCCATACACCTTTGTTCGGAGTCCCCTTTAAGTACTTTAATATTCGATCCACCATTTGCCAATGTGTTGTCGTTGGAGCATGCATCCATTGACTCACCTGATGTACAGCAAAGCTTAAGTCATGACGTGTAATCGTAAGATATATAAGCTTACCTACAACGCGACGATATTGCTCTGGATTTGGTAGAGATTCCCCCTCGCGTTGATCCTTGAAGTGTTCTTCGATAGGCGTCTTGACTGGTTTGCATGCAAGCTTTCCGGTTTCTGTGAGCAAATCAAGTGTGTATTTTCTTTGACATAGAAAAAGAGAGTTAGTAGAACGAGTGACTTCGATGCCAAGAAAGTATTTCAGAGCACCGAGGTCTTTAATATCAAACACAGATTTTAAGTAAGCCTTCGTATCCTTGATACCGAGAACATCATTACCGGAAAGTATAATATCATCAACATACACTAAGAGAATGATAGTACCAGATATGGTGTGAGATGTGAACAGGGAGTGATCCGAGTCACTCCTAGAAAATCCTTTGGCCGTGAGTGCCTCATACAGTTTTTGGTACCATGCTCTTGGGGATTGCTTTAAACCATAGATGGATTTACGCAGCTTACAGACTTGGCCAGAATTGCAGCGGTTGTACCCCGGAGGTGGTAACATGTAGATATCTTCCTCAAGATCGCCTTGGAGAAATGCATTTTTCACATCCATCTGCCACAACTCCCAATCAAGGTTAATAGCTAATGAAAGAATAACACGTACAGTGGGTAATTTGGCCACGGGTGCAAAGGTGTCGGTGTAGTCCTCGCCATAGGTTTGAGTGTAGCCCTTTGCTACCAATCGAGCCTTGTATCTCTCAATATCACCATTGCTGAGGTACTTGATTTTGTACACCCACTTGCAACCTACAACACGCTTATCATTAGGTAAAGAGGAAATTTCCCAAGTCTTGTTGCGCTCTAGAGCATCAATCTCCTCTTGCATGGCATTCTGCCAAACATCAATGGTTTTTGCTTGATCATATGATGTTGGTTCGTAACCCTGGTCAAGAACACTAAGAAAACTCATTGCATCAGTAGGATAGGTAGTTAAAGAAGAATAATGATGTATGGGATAGGTAACTGCTGTGTTAGCCTTTGGTTGATGCGAAAGTTTCCACTACTCAGAAGGCGGTTTTCTGTCCCGGGCGCTTCTTCTTAAGATTGGTGGTTGATCAGAGGGAACTAATGCAGTGTTCTCATGTGGAACAGCTGTTGAGAAATCTGGAGCTATAGGAGAAGTCGACATGCTTGAGGAAGAAGGAACAGGTGTGGTATGATCATGTTCCCCTTGAATATGCACGGTATCTTCCCCCTCAAGTTGTATGTCGGCCTCCTCAGCATTCTCACCTGCAAAAGGAATGGGTGTGTGGTCTTCTTGATTCCTACCGTAGAGGTCAGAATGTTGGGAATCTTGTGCTATCTCACCTGCAATGTTAAAAGGAATAACAGAATGGGAAGGAGAAAGAGGGGAAAGGAACGTATTACCTTCGGTTTGAGCAGAAGACACCTCATCGATATGTGGAATGGTAGATGACAATTTAACATTCGATTTTCCCGATGAGGAGTTTCCAATAAGTCGTAGAGATGTGATCAGGTGAAGGAGAGAATCATTGTAATCTTTGCCTTGCGTCCCCATATCATCTAGGCTTTTCCAATCTTTGTCACCAAAATAACTAACGTCTTCAACAAATTTGACATCCCGGGATGTGAATAAACGCTTTGTCGGAGGGTAATAGCACAGGTAACCCTTTTGGTCAGCCGGATAACCAAGGAAGATGCACCTCATGCTTTTCGGATCAAGTTTTGTGCGAGCACCATCATCTATTTTTGCAAAACATACACAACCGAAGATTCGTAAGTGTTCAATAGAGTCTTTGCGATTGTAGAGTACCTCAAATGGTGATGTGTCGTGCAACACTTGTGTAGGGAGACGATTGATAAGGTAACACGCCATTTTCACCGCGTCACTCCAATATAGTTTCGGTACATGGCGATGAAAGAGCAAAGTACGGGCAACCTCCATGAGATGTCGATTCTTCCGTTCGGCGACACCATTTTGTTGGGGAGTGTTGGGACAAGAGCATTGGTGGACAATGCCTTGTTGGAGAAGGTATTCCCGGAAAGCGGGTCTCATGAATTCTCCACCGTTATCTGATCTGAAACACTTCACTTTCACACCAAATTGGGTATGCACAAACGCAAGATAGTTTTTAAAAGCAAGAAAAACATCACTTTTACTCTTCAATTGAGTGATCCAAGTATATTTCGTCTTTTCATCAATAAACGTCACAAAATATTTGAAATTGTCCCGAGAAGAGCAAGGTGACGTCCAGACATCGGAGTGAACCAAATCAAATGCATTCTCATAAATAGTGGTAGAGTTTGGAAAAACGGAACGACAATGTTTCCCTAAGGTACAAGCCTCACACAAATGTTCAAGACTTTTAACTTCGGGAACAAGCAAATGAAGAACTTTGTGGTGTGGATGGCCTAGCCTAGCATGCCACACCTTATTCGAAACAGTAAGAAAACTTGAATGAAAATCTTGTAGATAGTATAAGCTGCCAATCCGTATGCCTTTGCCAAAAACGCGATCAGTGTCAATATCCTGAAATACAACGCTATTAGAATCGAATATAACACGGCAAGAAGTCTCAGCAATAAGTTTTGGAATGGAAAGGAGATTAGTCTGAAATAGTGGGACATATAAGGCAGACAGATTTTTGCCAAACAAAGATATAGTGCCATGTCCATGAATTGGGACGTTTTTACCATTAGCAACCGATACAACGCCATTGCTTTGGGTGAGATGAGTGAACCAGGAATCATCTCGGAACATATGAGTAGTTGCTCCGGAATCAATAACAATAGAAAAGTGAATAGAATTGTTACCAGATTCTTGGCCCAAGGATTGGAGGAGATGCTTAAGACTCTTCATCTCGTCGGATGTAAGGTTGAGTGCATTGTCGGCTGGTGTAATCTGTTGGCCGGCAGTCATAGCAGCTCCTCTGCGAGGGGTATCCTTGTACCTTGATGGTTTTAAATGAGGGTTGAGTACCCAACACCGATCCTTAGTGTGTCCTTGACGTTTGCAATGGTCACAGAAGAGTGTTCTTCGATCCCTTGGTGTAAAGGACGGTTTCTTGGTGTAGTGGGCAAATTCTGTTGGTCCTGCAAATAAGTTTCTGCCTCCCTCTTCTCTTTTGATCATCATACAAACTTCCTCATAAGAAGGAAGGGTGGTTTGACGCAAAAGATGGTAAACCAAGTCATTGAAAGTGGGATCAAGTGTAAAAAGGATTGAGAAAACCTTATCTTCTTGTGCTCTCTCCACAACAGTTGTAGGATCTGTAGAAATTGGTCGAATCTCTTCGAGCTCAGCCCACAAGGCAGAGAAATCCCCTTGGATTTTGTTGAATGGTTGTCCATTCTGCTGCAAGTGGAAGAGTTTCTTCTTAATTTCAAAGATTCGACTGATGTTGGAGAGATTACCGTAAACAGTCGTCAATGCCTCCCATAATGACTTGGTTGTGTCATTGGAGATGAAGGACTGCAGAATATTGGCGTCGAGAGAGCCTTGAAGGATGACAAGTGCTTGACTATCCAATTGCTTCCATTGAGCAAATTCTTCTGCAGCCTTTTTGTTCTTCTCTTCTAGTACCACGGGATTATCCTCTTCGGTGGCAAGAATTGGTGCCGGAGGCATCCTTGAAGTGGTGACATGGGACCAAAGGCCTTTGCTAGTAAGAGCTGCAGTGGCTGCCTTGGTCCAATAAAAGAAATTATCCCCATTCAGAGTGATTGGGATGAATTTCATTGTTGAATCCATTGCAGGGAGGAGAAAGTTGTGTTCTTATTTGATGAATCAAAGGACAAGAACAGATTTGAACGCAGCGAGAGATAAGATGAAACAAAGAGTTTATGAATCGTCTTGCTCTTATACCATATAGATTTCAGAGTATTTCGAGATTCAAGAACGAATGAAGCAAGATTGAACTCGATTTGATGTTGTTGAACCGAGAATGAAGACAGAATTGATAAAGGATGATTTAGGTTTAGGGGGCGAAATTCTAAAAAGAATATCACTTTATTCCCTTATATTCTAATTACATCAGACTTTCTAACTTATAAACAAAATCGAGAGGAGTAAAAGAGGAAAGAACATATGTGTACTTTACAAGAAATGGCAATGTTGGATTGCCTTAACAGAAAAAGGAAACATAAAATCACAATCTGTCGTGTTCCTCAAATGTCTCCTAACGGCCAGGTTGAGCTGATTAATGGCCACGTCTTCTCCTTAATGCATGCTGTGAGATCTTTATGGGCTTGGCCCAATATCAAAGTCCACAGACACATTAGAAACTTGGGCCCTTCCTTTGCCAATCTGATTCTTCAGGTTATTAACGTTTCCATCAGATCTTCTCTTCATCAAATCTTCTTCAACGTGTTCAGCCTCCATCTTGTCTTCATGAATGTTGTGATCTTCATCCGTTTGTCCGTCAACAAACGCCACGGATAGAAATCCGATAAGTTCAAAAACAGTTCACAAAGAACTAAAAGAGAATACTCTCACAAGTTTATTGATCAAAGATCTGTTTTACAAGTGAGATTAGCTCACCTATTTATAGGAGAAGTAAAAGAAATCCAAAAGACATAAAGACTAGAATTAAATGTATTCTTCCTAGAATTTTGGGAATATAGGAAAACAAAGCCATAAATGTGGTGGACTTGATTTTGAATGCCTTGGAATCATCATGAAGACTTGAATTTGCATATTCCTTAGTGATTTTCGTCATGGACTTGGACTGCAACATTTGGGCCTTCATTTTGGACTCTCCACACTTGAAATCATGTTGAAAATGAGCTGGACTTGGATATGATTTGATCCAAGATGATTTTCCCATGTATCTTTGGCCCAAATATTCAAGAAAAAGGCCATTTACAGCAGCTTGGAGTTCCCTTGATTTTGATCTCGTCATTGGTCCAGTCGAGAAGACGAGATGATCCATATTGCTACTGATGGTCACATCACTAAGTATGTTTTGACGCACTCTAACCATGTTTTGATGCACTCTAAACGTGTTTTATTGCCCTCAAAACCATTTTAGACGAACTCTAAACATGTTTCGACGCACTCTAAATATGTTTTGACGCACTCTAAAATTGTTTTAATGCACTCTAATCATGTTTGTATGCACTCACTCTTAATATGTTTCGACGCACTTTAAACATGTTTGGATGCACGTTGAATATGTTTTGACGTGCTGTAAACATGTTTCGACGAACTCTAAACATCTTTTGTTGCACTCAAAACATGTTTCAACGCACTCTAAACATGTTTCGACGCACTCTAAAAATGTTTCGATGCATTCTAAACATGTTTGCATGCACTCTAAACATATTTCGATGCACTCTAAACATGTTTGCATGCACTCTAAACATGTTTTGATGCACTCTAAACATGTTTTATTGCCCTCAAAACATGTTTAGACGAACTCTAAACATGTTTCGACTCACTCTAAATATGTTTTGACGCACTCTAAAATTATTTTAATGCACTCTAATCATGTTTGTATGCACTCTAAGTATTTTTTGACACAATCTAAACATTTTTTGATGCACTCTAAACGTGTTTTATTGCCCTCAAAACATGTTTAGACGAACTCTGAACATGTTTCGACGCACTCTAAATATGTTTCGACGCACTCTAAAATTGTTTTAATGCACTCTAATCATGTTTGTATGCACTCTTAATATGTTTCGACGCACTTTAAACATGTTTGGATGCGCTCTGAATATGTTTTGACGTGCTCTAAACATGTTTCGACAAACTCTAAACATCTTTTGTTGCACTCAAAACATGTTTCAACGCACTCTAAACGTGTTTCGACGCACTCTAGAAATGTTTCGATGCACTCTAAACATGTTTGGATATACTCTAAAAGTGTTTAGATGCACTCTAAGTCTATTTTAATGCACTTTAGACATGTTTCGATGCACTCAAAACATGTTTCGACGCACTCTAAATATGCATCGATGCACTCTAAAAATGATTCGATGCACTCTAAACATGTCTGGATGCACTCCAAAAGTGTTTGGACGCACTCTAAACGTGTTTGGACGCACTCTAAGTCTGTTTCGATGCACTCTAAAAATGTTTGGATGCTCTCTTAACATGTTTGGATGCACTATATGTATGTTTTGACAAACTCTAAACATTTTTTGATGCACTCTAAATATGTTTGGATGCACTCCACTCTAAAAGTGCTTGGGCGCATTCTAAACGTGTGTGGACGCACTCTAAACATGTTTGGATGCACTCTAAGTCTATTTGGATGCACTCTTAACATGTTTCAACGCACTCTAACAATGTTTGGATGCTCTCTAAACATGTTTGGATACACTCTAAGTATGTTTTGACGTACTCTAAATATGTTTCAACACACTCTAAAAATGTTTTAATGCACTTTAAACATGTTTGGACGCACTCTAAACATGTTTCGACGCACTTTAAACATATTTTATTGCACTCAAAACATGTTTCAACGCACTCTAAACATGTTTCGACGCACTCTAAAAATGTTTTGATGCAACTCTAAAATGTTTGGATGCACTCTAAAAGTGTTTGGACACACTCTAAACGTGTTTGGAGGCACTCTAAGTGTGTTTGGATACACTCTAAGTATGTTTGGATGCACTCTAAACGTGTTTCGGTGAACTCAAAACATGTTTAGACGAACTCTAAACATGTTTCGACGCACTCTAAATATGTTTCTACGCACTCTAAAAATATTTTAATGCACTCTAAACATGTTTCGACGCATTTTTCGATGCACTCAAAACATGTTTCGACGCACTCTAATTATGCATCGACGCACTCTAAAAATGTTTCGATACACTCTAAACATGTTTGGATGCACTCTAAAAGTGTTTGGACACACTCTAAAAGTGTTTGGATTAAGTGTGTTTGGATACACTCTAAGTATGTTTGGATGCACTCTAAACCTGTTTCGATGCACTCTAAAAATGTTTGGATGCTGTCTAAACATGTTTGGATGTACTCTAAGTATGTTTTGACGCACTCTAAACATGTTTTGATGCACTATAAACGTGTTTTATTGCCCTCAAAACATGGTTAGACGAACTCTAAATATGTTTTGACGCACTCTAAATATATTTTGACGCACTCTAAAATTGTTTTAATGCACTCTAATCATGTTTGTATGCACTCTTAATATGTTTGGATGCACTCTAAACATGTTTCGACGCACTTTAAACATGTTTGAATGCGCTTAGAATATGTTTTGACGTGCTCTAAACATATTTCGACGAAATCTAAACATCTTTTGTTGTACTCAAAACATGTTTCAACGCACTCTAAACATGTTTCGACGCACTCTAAAAATGTTTCGATACACTCTAAACATGTTTGCATGCACTCTGATCGGGAGTG
>NW_010966418.1:78033-79924 GCF_000463585.1 Tarenaya hassleriana
TCTAAACATGTTTCGACGCACTCTAAAAATGTTTCGATGCACTCTAAACATGTTTGGATGCACTCTAAAAGTGTTTGGATGCACTCTAAAAGTGTTTGGATACACTCTCAGTCTATTTTAATGCACTTTAAACATGTTTCGATGCACTCAAAATATGTTTCAACGCACTCTAAATATGCATCGACGCGCTCTAAAAATATTTCGATGCACTCTAAACATGTCTGGATGCACTCCAAAAGTGTTTGGACGTACTCTAAACGTGTTTGGACGCACTCTATGTCTACTTCGATGAATTCTAAAAATGTTTGGATGCTCTCTAAACATGTTTGGATGCACTCTAAGCCTGTTTCGATGCACTCTAAACGTGTTTTATTGCCCTCAAAACATGTTTCAACGCACTCTAAACATGTTTCGACGCACTCTAAAAAAGTTTCGATACACTCTAAACATGTTTGCATGCACTCTAAACATGTTTGCATGCACTCTAAACATGTTTTGATGCACTCTAAACATGTTTTATTGCCCTCAAAACATGTTTAGACGAGCTCTAAACATGTTTCGACGCACTCTAAATATGTTTTGACGCACTCTAAAATTGTTTTAATAATGCACTCTAATCATGTTTGTATGCACTCTAAGTGTGTTTTGACACAATCTAAACATTTTTTGATGCACTCTAAACGTGTTTTATTGCCCTCAAAACATGTTTCAACGCACTCTAAACATGTTTCGACGCACTCTGAAAATGTTTCGATGCACTCTAAACATGTTTGGATGCACTCCACTCTAAAAGTGTTTGGACGCATTCTAAACGTGTGTGGACGCACTCTAAACATGTTTGGATGCACTCTAAGTCTATTTGGATGCACTCTTAACATGTTTCGACGCATTCTAACCATGTTTGGATGCTCTCTAAACATATTTGGATGCACTCTAAGTATGTTTTGACGTACTCTAAACATGTTTCGACGTACTCTAAATATGTTTCGACGCACTCTAAAAATGTTTTAATGCATTCTAAACATGTTTGGACGCACTCTAAACATGTTTCGACGCACTTTAAACATATTTGGATGCGCTTTGAATATGTTTTGACGTGCTCTAAACATGTTTCGACGAACTCTAAACATCTTTTATTCCACTCAAAACATGTTTCAACGCACTCTAAACATGTTTCGACGCACTCTAAAAATGTTTCGATGCACTCAAAACATGTTTGGATGCACTCTAAAAGTGTTTGGATGCATTCTAAAAGTGTTTGGACGCACTCTAAACGTGTTTGGACGTACTCTAAGTGTGTTTGGATGAACTCTAAGTATGTTTAGATGCACTCTAAACCTGTTTCGATGCACTTTAAAAATGTTTGGATGCTCTCTAAACATGTTTGGATGCACTCTAAGTATATTTTGACGCACTCTAAACATGTTTTGATGAACTCTAAACGTGTTTTAGTGCCCTCAAAACATGTTTAGACGAACTCTAAACATGTTTCGACGCACTATAAATATGTTTTGACGCACTCTAAAATTGTTTTAATGCACTCTAATCATGTTTGTATGCACTCTTAATATGTTTCGACGCACTTTAAACATGTTTGGATGCACTTTGAATATGTTTTGACGTGCTCTAAACATGTTTCGACGAACTCTAAACATCTTTTATTGCACTCAAAACATGTTTCAACGCACTCTAAACATGTTTCGACGCACTCTAAAAATGCTTTGATGCACTCTAAAAATGTTTGGATGCACTCTAAGTATGTTTTGACGCACTCTAAACAAGTTTTAATGCACTCTAAACGTGTTTTATTGCCCTCAAAACATGTTTAGACGAACTCTAAACATGTTTCGACGTACTCTAAATATGTTTCGACGCACTCTAAAAATGTTTT
>NW_010966418.1:80202-83608 GCF_000463585.1 Tarenaya hassleriana
CTAAAAGTGTTTGATGCACTCTAAACGTGTTTGGAGGCACTCTATGTGTGTTTGGATGCACTCTAAGTATGTTTGGATGGACTCTAAACGTGTTTGGACGCACTCTAAGTGTGTTTGGATGCATTCTAAGTATGTTTGGAAGCGATCTAAACATGTTTCGATGCACTCTAAAAATGTTTCGATTCACTCTAAACATGTTTGGATGCACTCTAAAAGTGTTTGGATGCACTCTAAGTCTATTTTAATGCACTTTAAACATGTTTCGATGCACTCAAAACATGTTTCGATGCACTCTAAATTCGCATCGACGCACTCTAAAAATGTTTCGATGCACTCTAAACATGTTTGTATGCACTCTAAAAGTGTTTAGACGCACTCTAAACGTGTTTGGACACACTCTAAGTGTATTTGGATGCACTTTAAGTATGTTTGGATGCACTCTAAACCTGTTCAATGCACTCTAAAAATGTTTGGATGCTCTCTAAACATGTTTGGATGTACTCTAAGTATGTTTTGACGCACTTTAAACATGTTTTGATACACTCTAAACGTGTTTTATTGCCCACAAAACATGGTTAGACGAACTCTAAATATGTTTTGACGCACTCTAAATATATTTTGACGCACTCTAAAATTGTTTTAATGCACTCTAATTATGTTTGTATGCACTATAAGTATGTTTTGACACAATCTAAATGAGTCGGAACTGAGGACCTTTGCTCTAACTAGGCGGGTGGAGACCGCGACCTCTAACCAACCGGTAGGAATCAACCTTGGCACAAGTCTAAAGACTGCCGCGACCTAGACCTAACGCCGTGATTAGCAACCTTGGTATGCGAAGGCGCCACAAACGGTTATGACTGTCCGTTTGATAAGCCGGGTGAACGCCACGGATAGAAATCCGATAAGTTCGAAAATAGTTCACAAAGAACTAAAAGAGAATACTCTCACAAGTTTGATTGATGAAATCTGTGTTTAATGCACTTTAAACATGTTTCGATGCACTCAAAACATGTTTCGACGCACTCTAAATATGCATCGACGCACTCTAAAAATGTTTCGATACACTCTAAACATGTTTGGATGCACTCTAAAAGTGTTTGGACACACTCTAAACGTGTTTGGAGTAAGTGTGTTTGGATACATTCTAAGTATGTTTGGATGCACTCTAAACCTGTTTCGATGCACTCTAAAAATGTTTGGATGCTGTCTAAACATGTTTGGATGTACTCTAAGTATGTTTTGACGCACTCTAAACATGTTTTGATGCACTATAAACGTGTTTTATTGCCCTCAAAACATGGTTAGACGAACTCTAAATATGTTTTGACGCACTCTAAATATATTTTGACGCACTCTAAAATTGTTTTAATGCACTCTAATCATGTTTGTATGCACTCTTAGGGTTCGACTGGTTATACCGCAGTGGTTGTGGCTGCGGGTGGCGGCGTTTTCAAAACGTTTGATAGCGATTATAAATAATTAGTACTGATTGGTTGAGAAGTTGCTGTTGGTAGCGATTGCGGGTGGGTGCAATTAGAAGTGAATGGTTCATTACGGTTGCGATTGCGTTTTGATATAAATTGTCAAAAAAAATATTATTTAAAAATAATTTTTTATAATAGTTTTAATTAAAATTTTCGTATCATTTGATAAAAATTATTTACTAAATTTATAATAATTAAATAATAAATTTAAAATATAAATATTATCAATTTAATTTATTTTCAAGTAAAAAAATAATTTTATTATAAAAATTATTAAAAATAATCATTATTAAACCTAAAAATTATACTATTGTATTTTTTTATCACAAGTTTGGTTGCGGTTGCGGTTGGTTGCGGTTTAACCACTCAGTTTTTCAATCGTCCGCAACCGCTAGAAATCGCAACCGCTCTGTTTGCGGATGGCGGCGGTGCAACCAGTCAGCCCTTTAATATGTTTGGATGCACTCTAAACATGTTTCGACGCACTTTAAACATGTTTGAATGCGCTTAGAATATGTTTTGACGTGCTCTAAACATATTTCGACGAAATCTAAACATCTTTTGTTGTACTCAAAACATGTTTCAACGCACTCTAAACATGTTTCGACGCACTCTAAAAATGTTTTGATGCACTCTAAAAATGTTTGGATGCACTCTAAAAGTGTTTGGACACACTCTAAACGTGTTTGGAGGCACTCTAAGTGTGTTTGGATACACTCTAAGTATGTTTGGATGCACTCTAAACGTGTTTCGGTGCACTCAAAACATGTTTAGACGAACTCTAAACATGTTTCGACGCACTCTAAATATGTTTTGACGCACTCTAAAATTGTTTTAATGCACTCTAATCATGTTTGTATACACTCTTAATATGTTTTGACGCAATTTAAACATGTTTGGATGCGCTTTGAATATGTTTTGACGTGCTCTAAACATGTTTCGACGAACTCTGAACATCTTTTGTTACACTCAAAACATGTTTCAACGCACTCTAAACATGTTTCGACGCACTCTAAAAATGTTTCGATGCACTCTAAACATGTTTGGATGAACTCTAAAAGTATTTGGATGCACTCTAAACGTGTTTGGAGGAACTCTAAGTGTGTTTGGATGCACTCTAAGTATGTTTGGATGCACTCTAAACGTGTTTGGAGGAACTCTAAGTGTGTTTGGATGCACTCTAAGTATGTTTGGATGCACTCAAAATATGTTTCAACGCACTCTAAATATGCATCGATGCGCTCTAAAAATGTTTCGATGCACTCTAAACATGTTTGGATGCACTCTAAAAGTGTTTGGACGCACTCTAAACGTGTTTGGACACACTCTAAGTGTGTTTGGATGCACTTTAAGTATGTTTGGATGCACTCTAAACCTGTTTCGATGCACTCTAAAAATGTTTGGATGCCCTCTAAACTTGTTTGGATGTACTCTAAGTATGTTTTGACGCACTTTAAACATGTTTTGATGCACTCTAAACGTGTTTTATTGCCCTCAAAACATGGTTAGACGAACTCTAAATATGTTTTGACGCACTCTAAATATATTTTGACGCATTCTAAAATTGTTTTAATGCACTCTAATTATGTTTGTATGCACTATAAGTATGTTTTGACACAATCTAAATGATGCGGAACTGAGGACCTTTGCTCTAACTAGGCGGGTGGAGACCGCGACCTCTAACCAACCAGTAGGAATCAACCTTGGCACAAGTCTAAAGACTGCCACGACCTAGACCTAACGCCGTGATTAGCAACCTTGGTATGCAAAGGCGCCACAAACGGTTATGACTGTCCGTTTGATAAGCCGGGTGAACGCCACGGATAGAAATTCGATAAGTTCAAAAATAGTTCACAAAGAACTAAAAGAGAATACTCTCACAAGTTTGATTGATGAAATCTGTGTTTAATGCACTTTAA
>NW_010966418.1:83970-85198 GCF_000463585.1 Tarenaya hassleriana
GTTGCACTCAAAACATGTTTCAACGCACTTTAAAAATGTTTCGACGCACTCTAAAAATGTTTTAATGCCCTCTAAACCTGTTTGGACGCACTCTAAACATGTTTGGTTGCACTCTAAACATGTTTCGACGCACTCTAAACATGTTTCGTCGCACTCTAAATATGTTTTGACGCACTCTAAAATTGTTTTAATGCACTCTAATCATGTTTGTATGCACTCTTAATATGTTTCGACGCACTTTAAACATGTGTGGATGCGCTTTGAATATGTTTTGACGTGCTCTAAACATGTTGACGAACTCTAAACATCTTTTATTGCACTCAAAACATGTTTCAACGCACTCTAAACATATTTCGACGCACTCTAAAAATGTTTCGATGCACTCTAAACATGTTTGGATGCACTCTAAAAGTGTTTGGATGCACTCTAAAAGTGTTTGGACGCACTCTAAACGTGTTTGGACGTACTCTAAGTGTGTTTGGATGCAGTCTAAGTATGTTTAGATGCACTCTAAACCTGTTTCGATGCACTCTAAAAATGTTTGGATGCTCTCTAAACATGTTTGGATGCACTCTAAGTATGTTTTGACGCACTCTAAACATGTTTTGATGCACTCTAAACGTGTTTTATTGCCCTCAAAACATGTTTAGACGAACTCTAAACATGTTTCGACGCACTCTAAATATGTTTTGACGCACTCTAAAATTGTTTTAATGCACTCTAATCATGTTTGTATGCACTCTTAATATGTTTCGACGCACTTTAAACATGTTTGGATGCGCTTTGAATATGTTTTGACGTGCTCTAAACATGTTTCGACGAACTCTAATTATCTTTTATTGCACTCAAAATATGTTTCAACTCACTCTAAACATGTTTCGACGCACTCTAAAAATGCTTTGATGCACTCAAAAATGTTTGGATGCGCTCTAAAAGTGTTTGGACACACTCTAAACGTGTTTGGAGGTACTCTAAGTATGTTTGGATGCACTCTAAACATGTTTCGGTGCACTCAAAACATGTTTAGACGAACTCTAAACATGTTTACACGCACTCTAAATATGTTTCGACGCACTCTAAAAATGTTTTAATGCACTCTAAACATGTTTCGACGCACTTTAAACATATTTGGATGCACTCTAAAAATGTTTCGATCCACTCTAAACATGTTTGGATGCACTCTAAAAGTGTTTGGACGCACTCTAAACGTGTTTGGACGCACTCTAAA
>NW_010966418.1:85654-86960 GCF_000463585.1 Tarenaya hassleriana
TAAAAGTGTTTGGATGCACTCTAAATATGAATCGACGCACTCGAAAAATGTTTCGATGCACTTTAAACATGTTTGGATGCACTCTAAAAGTGTTTGGATGCACTCTAAGTCTATTTTAAAGCACTTTAAACATGTTTTCGATGCACTCAAAACATGTTTCGACGCACTCTAAATATGTTTTGACGCACTCTAAAATTGTTTTAATGCACTCTAATCATGTTTGTATGCACTCTTAATATGTTTCGACGCACTTTAAACATGTTTGGATGCGCTTTGAATATGTTTTGACGTGCTCTAAACATGTTTCGACGAACTCTAAACATCTTTTATTGCACTCAAAACATGTTTCGATTCACTCTAAACATGTTTCGACGCACTCTAAAAATGCTTTGATGCACTCTAAAAATGTTTGGATGCACTCTAAAAGTGTTTGGACACACTCTAAACGTGTTTGGAGGTACTCTAAGTATGTTTGGATGCACTCTAAACATCTTTCGGTGCACTCAAAACATGTTTAGACGAACTCTAAACATATTTCGACGCACTCTAAATATGTTTCGACGCACTCTAAAAATGTTTTAATGCACTCTAAACATGTTTCGACGCACTTTAAACATATTTGGATGCGCTTTGAATATGTTTTGACGTGCTCTAAACAAGTTTCGACGAACTCTGAACATCTTTTGTTGCACTCAAAACATGTTTCAACGCACTCTAAACATATTTCGACGCACTCTAAAACTGTTTTGATGGACTCTAAATATGTTTGGATGAACTCTAAAAGTGTTTGACGCACTCTAAACGTGTTTGGAGGCACTCTAAGTGTGTTTGGATGCACTCTAAGTATGTTTGGATGCACTCTAAACGTGTTTGGACGCACTCTAAGTGTGTTTAAATGCATTCTAGGTATGTTTGGAAGCGCTCTAAACATGTTTCGATGCACCCTAAAAATGTTTGGACACACTCTAAACGTGTTTGGAGGCACTCTAAGTGTGTTTGGATACACTCTAAGTATGTTTGGATGCACTCTAAACATGTTTCGGTGCACTCAAAACATGTTTAGACGAACTCTAAACATGTTTCGACGTACTCTAAATATTTTTCGACGCACTCTAAAAATGTTTTAATGCACTCTAAACATGTTTCGACGCACTCTAAAAATGTTTCGATGCACTCTAAACATGTCTGGATGCACTCCAAAAGTGTTTGGACGCACTCTAGACGTGTTTGGACGCACTCTAAGTCTATTTCGATGCACTCAAAACATGTTTCAACGCACTCTAAACATATTTCGACGCACTCTAAA
>NW_010966418.1:87678-89889 GCF_000463585.1 Tarenaya hassleriana
TTTTGACGCACTCTAAAATTGTTTTAATGCACTCTAATCATGTTTGTATGCACTCTTAATATGTTTGAATGCACTCTAAACATGTTTCGACGCATTTTAAACATGTTTGAATGCGCTCTGAATATGTTTTGACGTTTTGTTGTACTCAAAACATGTTTCAACGCACTCTAAACATGTTTCGACGCACTCTAAAAATGTTTCGATGCACTCTAAACATGTTTGGATGCACTCTAAAAGTATTTAGATGCACTCTAAAAGTGTTTGGATGCACTCTAAAAGTGTTTGGACGCACTCTAAACGTGTTTGGATGCACTCCACTCTAAAAGTGTTTGGACGCATTCTAAACGTGTGTGGACACACTCTAAACATGTTTGGATGCACTCTAAGTCTATTTGGATGCACTCTTAACATGTTTCGACGCACTCTAACCATGTTTGGATACTCTCTAAACATATTTGGATGCACTCTAAGTATGTTTTGACGCACTCTAAACATGTTTCGACGTACTCTAAATATGTTGCGACGCACTCTAAAAATGTTTTAATGCACTCTAAATATGTTTGGACGCACTCTAAACATGTTTCGACGCACTTTAAACATATTTGGATGCGCTTTGAATATGTTTTGACGTGCTCTAAACATGTTTTGACGAACTCTAAACATCTTTTATTCCACTCAAAATGATATGATCCCAAGATCGATAGATTTCCCGATAGGCGGTGGATGGGTTCCCTAAACCCCTAAACAACTCGCAAACGGAACCTAAGCAAGCGTTCGAGACGAACGGTCTTAAACCCCGAGTGAACCTGGTTTAGAAACGTAGGGTGATCGAAGACGCCACAAGTGTTGTGCGGAATCAACACTTGATAAGTCAAGATTGAACGCCACGGATGAAGATCCGATAAGTTCAGAAATTAGTTCTAAAAGAACTCTAAGAGAAACCTCTCAAAATATATTTCAAAGTTGTTCTACAAATCTGAGTTTTGATCTCTATTTATAGAGAACAATACATAAAACTTAGCAAAAATAAACATAAATGAACACAAACAAAGAGGTTTGAATGTGTAGTCTTCAAGAAAGTCATTATTGACTTTGTGGTCTCCATGAATGAAGTTGGAAAGTCATCTTGACCAGATTTAATGCCAATTTTCGTCCTCCTTATTGGGCTTGAATTTTGGACTTGATTTATGGGCCTTCCAAGAATGAAATCAAGTGGATAATGGGCTGAGCTTGTGGTTGATCCAAACCCATGCACTTCTTCATGTATTCTTGACCCAAACATTCAAGAATAAGGCAATTTGGCACATCTTATAGCTTCTTGGCTCGTGCTCTCGTCATCGGTCCAATTGGCTCGGTGAATTCTATCGCTTTGTCCATTCCGTAGCAAGCTTCCAATCCAGTTGAATGGGGTTGCCTTCGATATCACATCACTAAGTATGTTTTGACGCACTCTAAACATGATTGGATGCACTCTAAAAAACATGTTTGGATGCACTCTAAAAGTGTTTGGATGCACTCTAAAAGTGTTTGGACGCACTCTAAACGTGTTTGGATGCACTCCACTCTAAAAGTGTTTGGACGCATTCTAAACGTGTGTGGACGCACTCTAAACATGTTTGGATGCACTCTAAGTCTATTTGAATGCACTCTTAACATGTTTCGACGCACTCTAACCATGTTTGGATGCTCTCTAAACATATTTGGATGCACTCTAAGTATGTTTTGATGCACTATAAACATGTTTCGACGTACTCTAAATATGTTTCGACGCACTCTAAAAATGTTTTAATGCACTCTAAACATGTTTGGACGCACTCTAAACATGTTTCGACGCACTTTAAACATATTTGGATGCGCTTTGAATATGTTTTGACGTGCTCTAAACATGTTTCGACGAACTCTAAACATCTTTTATTCCACTCAAAACATGTTTCAACGCACTCTAAACATGTTTCGACGCACTCTAAAAATGTTTCGATGCACTCTAAACATGTTTGGATGCACTCTAAAAGTGTTTGGATGCACTATAAAAGTGTTTGGACGCACTCTAAACGTGTTTGGACGTACTCTAAGTGTGTTTGGATGCACTCTAAGTATGTTTAGATGCACTCTAAACCTGTTTCGATGCACTCTAAAAATGTTTGTATGCTCTCTAAACATGTTTGGATGCACTCTAAGTATATTTTGACGCACTCTAAACATGTTTTGATG
>NW_010966418.1:90196-90684 GCF_000463585.1 Tarenaya hassleriana
TCTAAAAATGTTTGGATGCTCTCTAAATATGTTTGGATGCACTCTAAGTATGTTTAGATGCACTCTAAACCTGTTTCGATGCACTCTAAAAATGTTTGGATGCACTCTAAAAGTGTTTGGACACACTCTAAACGTGTTTGGAGGCACTCTAAGTGTGTTTGGATACACTCTAAGTATGTTTGGATGCACTCTAAACGTGTTTCGGTGCACTCAAAACATGTTTAGACGAACTCTAAACATGTTTCGACGTACTCTAAATATGTTTCGACGCACTCTAAAAATGTTTTAATGCACTCTAAACATGTTTCGACGCACTTTAAACATATTTGGATGCGCTTTGAATATGTTTTGACGTGTTCTAAACATGTTTCGACGAACTCTAAACATCTTTTATTGCACTCAAAACATGTTTCAATGCACTCTAAACATATTTCGACGCACTCTAAAAATGTTTCGATGCACTCTAAATATGTTTGGATGAACTTTAA
>NW_010966418.1:91823-93567 GCF_000463585.1 Tarenaya hassleriana
TTTGGATGCACTCTAAGTATGTTTTGACGCACTCTAAACATGTTTTGATGCACTCTAAACGTGTTTTATTGCCCTCAAAACATGGTTAGACGAACTCTAAATATGTTTTGACGCACTCTAAATATATTTTGACGCACTCTAAAATTGTTTTAATGCACTCTAATCATGTTTGTATGCACTCTTAATATGTTTGGATGCACTCTAAACATGTTTCGACGCACTCTAAACATGTTTCGACGCACTCTAAAAATGTTTCGATGCACTCTAAACATGTTTGCATGCACTCTAAACATGTTTTGATGCACTCTAAATATGTTTGGATGAACTCTAAAAGTGTTTGACGCACTCTAAACGTGTTTGGAGGCGCTCTAAGTGTGTTTGGATGCACTCTAAGTATGTTTAGATGCACTCTAAACCTGTTTCGATGCACTCTAAAAATGTTTGGATGCTCTCTAAACATGTTTGGATGCACTCTAAAAGTGTTTGGATGCATCCTCAGTCTATTTTAATGCACTTTAAACATGTTTCGATGCACTCAAAATTTGTTTCAACGCACTCTAAATATGCATCGACGCGCTCTAAAAATGTTTCGATGCATTCTAAACATGTCTGGATGCACTCCAAAAGTGTTTGGACGCACTCTAAACGTGTTTGGACACACTCTAAGTGTGTTTGGATGCACTCTAAGTATGTTTGGATGCACTCAAAATATGTTTCAACGCACTCTAAATATGCATCGATGCGCTCTAAAAATGTTTCGATGCACTCTAAACATGTCTGGATGCACTCCAAAAGTGTTTGGACGCACTCTAGATGTGTTTGGACGCACTCTAAGTCTATTTCGATGCACTCTAAAAATGTTTGGATGCTCTCTAAACATGTTTGGATGCACTCTAAGTCTGTTTCAAAGCACTCTAAACGTGTTTTATTGCCCTCAAAACATGTTTCGACGCACTCTAAATATATTTTGACGCACTCTAAATATATTTTGACGCACTCTAAAATTGATTGGATGCACTCTAAACATGTTTCGACGCACTTTAAACATGTTTGGATGCGCTCTGAATATGTTTTGACGTGCTCTAAACATGTTTCGACGAAATCTAAACATCTTTCTTGTACTCAAAACATGTTTCAACGCACTCTAAACATGTTTCGACGCACTCTAAAAATGTTTCGATGCACTCTAAACATGTTTGGATGCACTCTAAAAGTGTTTGGATGCATCCTCAGTCTATTTTAATGCACTTTAAACATGTTTCGATGCACTCAAAATTTGTTTCAACGCACTCTAAATATGCATCGACGCGATCTAAAAATGTTTCGATGCACTTTAAACATGTCTGGATGCACTCCAAAAGTTTTTGGACGCACTCTAAACGTGTTTGGACACACTCTAAGTGTGTTTGGATGCACTCTAAGTATGTTTAGATGCACTCTAAACCTGTTTCGATGCACTCTAAAAATGTTTGGATGCTCTCGAAACATGTTTGGATGCACTCTAAGTATGTTTTGACGCACTCTAAACATGTTTTGATGCACTCTAAAAATGTTTGGATGCTCTCTAAAAATGTTTGGATGCACTCTAAGTCTGTTTCAAAGCACTCTAAACGTGTTTTATTGCCCTCAAAACATGTTTAGACGAACTCTAAACATGTTTCGACGCACTCTAAATTCGCATCGACGCACTCTAAAAATGTTTCGATGCACTCTAAACATGTTTGGATGCACTCTAAGTATGTTT
>NW_010966418.1:95218-97416 GCF_000463585.1 Tarenaya hassleriana
TTGCGGAGCTATTGAAACCGAGTGTCCACGGAGCGTTATGCGGTATCAGCACATTTTTTCGAGATATATGTGCAAGATCTCTGAGAAGAAGTAATGTAGAGGTTTTGAAAGGCAACATTCCTGAGATACTTTGCGCATTGGAAAAGGTATTTCCACCCTCTAAACATGTTTCGATGAAATCTAAACATCTTTTGTTGTACTCAAAACATGTTTCAACGCATTCTAAACATGTTTCGACGCACTCTAAAAATGTTTCGATGCACTCTAAACATATTTGGATGTACTCTAAGTATGTTTTGACGCACTCTAAACATGTTTTGATGCACTCTAAACATGTTTTGATGCACTCTAAACATGTTTTGATGCACTCTAAACATGTTTTGATGCACTCTAAACGTGTTTTATTGCCCTCAAAACATGGTTAGATGAACTCTAAATATGTTTTGACGCACTCTAAATATATTTTGACGCACTCTAAAATTGTTTTAATGCACTCTAATCATGTTTGTATGCACTCTTAATATGTTTGGATGCACTCTAAACATGTTTCGACGCACTTTAAACATGTTTGGATGCGCTCTGAATATGTTTTGACGTGCTCTAAACATGTTTCGACGAAATCTAAACATCTTTTGTTGTACTCAAAACATGTTTCAACGCACTCTAAAATATGTTTGGATGCACTCTAAAAGTATTTGGATGCACTCTAAAAGTGTTTGGATGCACTCTCAGTCTATTTTAATGCACTTTAACATGTTTCGATGCACTCAAAATATGTTTCAACGCACTCTAAATATGCATCGATGCGCTCTAAAAATATTTCGATGCACTCTAAACATGTCTGGATGCACTCCAAAAGTGTTTGGACGCAGTCTAGATGTGTTTGGACGCACTCTAAGTCTATTTCGATGCACTCTAAAAATGTTTGGATGGTCTCTAAACATGTTTGGATGCACTCTAAATCTGTTTGGATGCACTCTAAACGTGTTTTATTGCCCTAAAAACATGTTTCGACGCACTCTAAACATGTTTCGACGCACTCTAAAAATGTTTCGATGCACTCTAAACATGTTTGAATGCACTCTAAACATGTTTCGATGCACTCTAAATATGTTTGCATGCACTCAACATGTTTTGATGCACTCTAAATATGTTTGGATGAACTCTAAAAGTGTTTGACGCACTCTAAACGTGTTTGGAGGAACTCTAAAAATGTTTCGATGCACTCTAAAAGTGTTTGGAGCACTCTAAACGTGTTTGGACGCACTCTAAGTGTGTTTGGATGCATCCTAAGTATGTTTGGAAGCGCTCTAAACATGTTTCGATGCACTCTAAACATGTTTGGATGCACTCTAAAAGTGTTTGGATGCACTCTAAGTCTATTTTAATGCACTTTAAACATATTTCGATGCACTCAAAACATGTTTCGACGCACTCTAAATATGCATCGATGCACTTTAAAAATTTTTCGATGCACTCTAAACATGTTTGGATGCACTCTAAAAGTGTTTGGACGCACTCTAAACGTGTTTGGACACACTCTAAGTGTGTTTGGATGCACTCTAAGTATGTTTAGATGCACTCTAAACCTGTTTCGATGCACTCTAAAAATGTTTGGATGCTCTCTAAATATGTTTGGATGCACTCTAAGTATGTTTCGACGCACTCAACATGTTTTGGTGCACTCTAAACGTGTTTTATTGCCCTCAAAACATGTTTAGACGAACTCTAAACATGTTTCGACGCACTATAAATATGTTTTGACGCACTCTAAAATTGTTTTAATGCACTCTAATCATGTTTGTATGCACTCTTAATATGTTTCGACGCACTTTAAACATGTTTGGATGCGCTTTGAATATGTTTTGACGTGCTCTAAACATGTTTCAACGAACTCTAAACATCTTTCATTGCACTCAAAATATGTTTCAACGCACTCTAAACATGTTTCGACGCACTCTAAAAATGTTTAGATGCACTCTAAAATGATGCACTCTAAAAGTGTTTGGACGCAATCTAAACGTGTTTGGAGGCACTCTAAGTGTGTTTGGATGCACTCTAAGTATGTTTGGATGCACTCTAAACCTGTTTCGATGCACTCTAAAAATGTTTGGATCCTCTCTAAATATGTTTGGATGCACTCTAAGTATGTTTTGACGCACTCAACATGTTTTGATGCACTCTAAACGTGTTTTATT
>NW_010966418.1:99502-101123 GCF_000463585.1 Tarenaya hassleriana
TAAAAATGTTTTGATGGACTCTAAATATGTTTGGATGAACTCTAAAAGTGTTTGACGCACTCTAAACGTGTTTGGATGCACTCTAAAAATGTTTCGATGCACTCTAAACATGTTTGGATGCACTCTGAAAGTGTTTGGACGCACTCTAAACGTGTTTGGACGCACTCTAAGTGTGTTTGGATGCATTCTAAGTATGTTTGGAAGCGCTCTAAACATGTTTCGATGCACTCTAAAAATGTTTCGATACACTCTAAACATGTTTGGATGCACTCTAAAAGTGTTTGGATGCACTCTAAAAGTGTTTGGATGCACTCTAAAAGTGTTTGGATGCACTCTAAAAGTGTTTGGATGCACTCTAAAAGTGTTTGGATGCACTCTAAAAGTGTTTGGATGCACTCTAAAAGTGTTTGGATGCATCCTCAGTCTATTTTAATGCACTTTAAACATGTTTCGATGCACTCAAATGTTGTTTCAACGCACTCTAAATATGCATCGACGCGCTCTAAAAATGTTTCGATGCATTCTAAACGTGTTTGAATGCACTCTAAAAGTGTTTGGACACACTCTAAACATGTTTGGTTACACTCTAATTATGTTTGGATGCACTCTAAACGTGTTTCGGTGCACTCAAAACATGTTTAGACGAACTCTAAACATGTTTCGACGTACTCTTAATATGTTTCGACGCATTCTAAAAATGTGTTCATGCACTCTAAACATGTTTCGACGCACTTTAAACATATTTGGATGTGCTTTGAATATGTTTTGACGTGCTCTAAACATGTTTCGACGAACTCTGAACATCTTTTGTTATACTCAAAACATGTTTCAACGCACTCTAATCATGTTTCGACGCACTCTAAAAATGTTTCGATGCACTCTAAACATATTTGGATGTACTCTAAGTATGTTTTGACGCACTCTAAACATGTTTTGATGCACTCTAAACATGTTTTGATGCACTCTAAACGTGTTTTATTGCCCTCAAAACATGGTTAGACGAACTCTAAATATGTTTTGACGCACTCTAAATATATTTTGACGCACTCTAAAATTGTTTTAATGCACTCTAATCATGTTTGTATGCACTCTTAATATGTTTGGATGCACTCCGCACTCTAAAATTGTTTGGATGCACTCTAAACATGTTTCGACGCACTTTAAACATGTTTGGATGCGCTCTGAATATGTTTTGACGTGCTCTAAACATGTTTCGACGAAATCTAAACATCTTTTGTTGTACTCAAAACATGTTTCAACGCACTCTAAAATATGTTTGGATGCACTCTAAAATGTTTCGATGCACTCTAAACATGTTTGCATGCACTCTAAACATGTTTCGATGCACTCTAAAAATGTTTCGATGCACTCTAAACATGTTTGCATGCACTCTAAACATGTTTTGATGCACTCTAAACGTGTTTTATTGCCCTCAAAACATGGTAAACACACTTAGAGTGCCTCCAAACACGTTTAGAGTGTGTCCAAACACTTTTAGAGTGCATTCAAACACGTTTAGAATGCATCGAAACATTTTTAGAGCGCGTCGATGCATATTTAGAGTGCGTTGAAACAACATTTGAGTGCATCGAAACATGTTTAAAGTGCATTAAAATAGACT
>NW_010966418.1:102491-104212 GCF_000463585.1 Tarenaya hassleriana
ATTTTTAGAGTGCGTCGAAATATGTTTAGAGTGCGTTGAAACATGTTTTGAGTACAACAAAAGATGTTTAGATTTCATCGAAACATGTTTAGAGCACGTCACAACATATTCAGAGCGCATCCAAACATGTTTAAAGTGCATCGAAACATGTGTAGAGCGCTTCCAAACACACTTAGAATGCATCCAAACACACTTAGAGTGCATCCAAACACGTTTAGAGTGCATCCAAACATACTTAGAGTGCATCCAAACACACTTAGAGTGCCTCCAAACACGTTTAGAGTGTGTCAAACACTTTTAGAGTTCATCCAAACATATTTAGAGTGCATCAAAACATTTTTAGAGTGCGTCGAAATATGTTTAGAGTGCGTTGAAACATGTTTTGAGTACAACAAAAGATGTTTAGATTTCATCGAAACATGTTTAGAGCACGTCACAACATATTCAGAGCGCATCCAAACATGTTTAAAGTGCGTCGAAACATGTTTAGAGTGCATCCAAACATATTAAGAGTGCATACAAACATGATTAGAGTGCATTAAAACAATTTTAGAGTGCGTCAAAATATATTTAGAGTGCGTCAAAACATATTTAGAGTTCGTCTAACCATGTTTTGAGGGCAATAAAACACGTTTAGAGTGCATCAAAACATGTTTAGAGTGCGTCAAAACATACTTAGAGTACATCCAAATATGTTTAGAGTGCATCGAAACAATTTTAGAGTGCGTCGAAACATGTTTAGAATGCGTTGAAACATGTTTTGAGTACAACAAAAGATGTTTAGATTTCATCGAAACATGTTTAGAGCACGTCACAACATATTCAGAGCGCATCCAAACATGTTTAAAGTGCCCCTCAAAACATGTTTAGACGAACTCTAAACATGTTTCGACGTACTCTAAATATGTTTCGACGCACTCTAAAAATGTTTTGATGCACTCTAAAATGATGCACTCTAAAAGTGTTTGGACGCACTCTAGATGTGTTTGGACGCACTCTAAGTCTATTTCGATGCACTCTAAAAATGTTTGGATGCTCTCTAAACATGTTTGGATGCACTCTAAATCTGTTTGGATGCACTCTAAACGTGTTTTATTGCCCTCAAAACATGTTTCGACGCACTCTAAACATGTTTCGACGCACTCTAAAAATGTTTCGATGCACTCCAAACATGTTTGAATGCACTCTAAACATGTTTCGATGCACTCTAAACATGTTTGCATGCACTCAACATGTTTTGATGCACTCTAAATATGTTTGGATGAACTCTAAAAGTGTTTGACGCACTCTAAACGTGTTTGGAAGCGCTCTAAACATGTTTCGATGCACTCTAAACATGTTTGGATGCACTCTAAAAGTGTTTGGATGCACTCTAAGTCTTTTTTAATGCACTTTAAACATGTTTCGATGCACTCAAAACATGTTTCGACGCACTCTAAATATGCATCGACGCACTTTAAAAATTTTTCGATGCACTCTAAACATGTTTGGATGCACTCTAAAAGTGTTTGGACGCACTCTAAACGTGTTTGGACACACTCTAAGTGTGTTTGGATGCACTCTAAGTATGTTTAGATGCACTCTAAACCTGTTTCGATGCACTCTAAAAATGTTTGGATGCTCTCTAAATATGATTGGATGCACTCTAAGTATGTTTCGACGCACTCAACATGTTTTGGTGCACTCTAAACGTGTTTTATTGCCCTCAAAACATGGTTAGA
>NW_010966418.1:104641-106660 GCF_000463585.1 Tarenaya hassleriana
TTGTACTCAAAACATGTTTCAACGCACTCTAAACATATTTCGACGCACTCTAAAAATGTTTTGATGCACTCTAAAAGTGTTTGGACACACTCTAAACGTGTTTGGACTTATCTAAGTGTGTTTGGATGCACTCTAAGTATGTTTGGATGCACTCTAAACGTGTTTGGACGCACTCTAAGTGTGTTTGGATGCATTCTAAGTATGTTTGGAAGCGCTCTAAACATGTTTCGATGCACTCTAAAAATGTTTCGATACACTCTAAACATGTTTGGATGCACTCAAAACATGTTTAAACATGTTTCGATGCACTCAAAACATGTTTCGATGCACTCTAAACATGTTTGGATGCACTCTAAAAGTGTTTGGATGCACTCTAAGTCTTTTTTAATGCACTTTAAACATGTTTCGATGCACTCAAAACATGTTTCGACGCACTCTAAATATGCATCGACGCACTTTAAAAATTTTTCGATGCACTCTAAACATGTTTGGATGCACTCTAAAAGTGTTTGGACGCACTCTAAACGTGTTTGGAGGCACTCTAAGTGTGTTTGGATGCACTCTAAGTATGTTTGGATGCACTCTAAACGTGTTTGGACGCACTCTAAGTGTGTTTGGATGCATTCTAAGTATGTTTGGAAGCGCTCTAAACATGTTTCGATGCACTCTAAAAATGTTTCGATACACTCTAAACATGTTTGGATGCACTCTAAAAGTGTTTGGATGCACTCTAAGTCTATTTTAATGCACTTTAAACATGTTTCGATGCACTCAAAACATGTTTCGACGCACTCTAAATTCGCATCGACGCAATCTAAAAATGTTTCGATGCACTCTAAACATGTTTGGATGCACTCTAAAAGTGTTTGGACGCACTCTAAACGTGTTTGGACGTACTCTAAGTGTGTTTGGATGCACTCTAAGTATGTTTAGATGCACTCTAAACCTGTTTCGCTGCACTCTAAAAATGTTTGGATGCTCTCTCAATATGTTTGGATGCACTCTAAGTATGTTTTGACGCACTCAACATGTTTTGGTGCACTCTAAACGTGTTTTATTGCCCTCAAAACATGTTTAGATGAACTCTAAACATGTTTCGACGCACTATAAATATGTTTTGATGCACTCTAAAATTGTTTTAATGCACTCTAATCATGTTTGTATGCACTCTTAATATGTTTCGACGCACTTTAAACATGTTTGGATGCGCTTTGAATATGTTTTGACGTGCTCTAAACATGTTTCGACGAACTCTAAACATCTTTTATTGCACTCAAAACATGTTTCAACGCACTCTAAACATGTTTCGACACACTCTAAAAATGTTTTGATGCACTTTAAAAATGTTTGGATGCACTCTAAAAGTGTTTGGACATACTCTAAACGTGTCTGGAGACACTCTAAGTGTGTTTGGATACACTCTAAGTATGTTTGGATGCACTCTAAACATGTTTCGGTGCACTCAAAACATGTTTAGACGAACTCTAAACATGTTTCGACGTACTCTAAATATTTTTCGACGCACTCTAAAAATGTTTTAATGCACTCTAAACATGTTTCGACGCACTTTAAACATATTTGGATGCGCTTTGAATATGTTTTGACGTGCTCTAAACAAGTTTCGACGAACTCTGAACATCTTTTGTTGCACTCAAAACATGTTTCAACGCACTCTAAACATATTTCGACGCACTCTAAAAATGTTTTGATGGACTCTAAATATGTTTGGATGAACTCTAAAAGTGTTTGACGCACTCTAAACGTGTTTGGAGGCACTCTAAGTGTGTTTGGATGCACTCTAAGTATGTTTGGATGCACTCTAAACGTGTTTTGACGCACTCTAAGTGTGTTTAAATGCATTCTAAGTATGTTTGGAAGCGCTCTAAACATGTTTCGATGCACCCTAAAAATGTTTCGATACACTCTGTTTTGACGCACTCTAAACATGTTTTGATGCACTCTAAACGTGTTTTATTGCCCTCAAAACATGTTTAGACGAACTCTAAACATGTTTCGACG
>NW_010966419.1:0-849 GCF_000463585.1 Tarenaya hassleriana
GTCATGTTCCAAAGCAATATTGGAGTGATGCAGTAAAGATGGCATGCTACCTCATCAATCGCCTTCCAACTCAGATTCTCAAGGATAAATCTCCATTTGAGGTACTGTTTAAACGACGTGATTCCATTGACCACTTACGTGTATTTGGTTGTGTATGTTTTGCTCATATAGATGAAAGCCAACGGACCAAACTTGACCCGAAGAGTATTCAGTGTATTTTCCTTGGATACCCTGCGAACCAAAAAGGTTACACGTGTTATCATCCACCTAGCAATAGGATCTACACTTCAAGACATGTCATATTCATTGAGGAGATTGGTTACTTTGGTCATACAAATTGGAAAACCTTGGAAAATCTGTCCACACAAGGCACAGATTCTAATCCAATGCTTCTCCAACTTGCTACACGGATTCAACAACTTGGCATGGATATATCCACCTCCGCACGGCCTATTGAGCTTCATGCCGATGGTATCCCTTCTGATTCTGATTCTTTGGACACCTCTTTAGGCTCTAACATTACAGGGAGTAATTCCAACGTTGATCGTCATCCCTCCAATGATTCTCTTGACAATCCAAATGAGGGGGAGCCATTGTCCACTCCGACTTCTTCTGCATCCACCAATCCTTATGTGCCTTCAACCTCGTCGGGGCTTGCACCACCTGTAATAGCACCCCCACTTCGCCGGGGCACACGGGAACGCAAGCCTCCTTCCGAGTGGTGGAAGATGACAACACCACAATCTTCCAATCTCGTGGTTGCTCATCCAATAGCTAAGTATTCTGCTCTAGATCGTTTTCCCACTAATGAACAAAGTTTCTTGAGTGTCATAGAACAGGGGTTTGAAC
>NW_010966420.1:0-849 GCF_000463585.1 Tarenaya hassleriana
ACATGTAAAGATCAGATCTATGTTTAACTATATAGTAATGTTAGAGTCCTTTGTCTTGTGAGCAAAGCATGGTTTTACGATTGTAGCATCACTAACCGTGAAAGCGTGTATCAAAAAAAATATATGTTTGAACGCACTCTAAACATATTTGGATGCACTCTAAGTATGTTTCGTTGCACTCTAAACATGTTTCGATGCATTCTAAGTCCCCAGCTGATACCTTAGTGCTACAATGGTTTTTTGGATAGATGGTGAAGTAACATATACAAACTGTATGACTCTTTACATTTCATATGCTATTTGAACTTAAGTTTAGGTACACTCCGTGAACCGTAATTATATCACTAGTGATTAACATGTAGCACATTTTGTCTAATAAAAAAACATGTTTAGAGTGCATGTACAAAGGACTCAAGTTATGGTTTAGCGCACTAAACCTATGCGTCAACATATACGTGGATATCATATGGTATACGATATCATGCGGTATATGATCTTTAAATATATATGATATTTTCATCTAAAAGTATGATTGTTATACATAATCTATGTTTTAGTATACCAGATTATGTTTAAAGTACACGGTTAAATTTAGCTATACGAACAAATATATACAATAAAGAAAGGCATTTCAAACATAATTTTTGGACATAAGTTATGTTTTGATATGGTTTATACATATTGATTATATTTCAAACATATTTTATACAGTAGGATACTTATATACTATGTATAAACATAATCTCTAATTATGTACCAAAATTATAATGGTTAAATTTCGATAGTACGGGTATGTATTCTACATAATTTAGATATTAAAACGTTGTTTGATGCACATACCCCGATTGT
>NW_010966421.1:0-848 GCF_000463585.1 Tarenaya hassleriana
CTAAAACTGTTTGGATGCAGTCTAAGTATGTTTGGATGCACTCTAAAAATGTTTAGACGCACTCTAAAAATGTTTGGATGCTCCCTAAACATGTTTGCATGTACTCTAAGTATATTTTGACGCACTCTAAACATGTTTGGATGCACTCTAAATGTGTTTAAATGCACTCAAAACATGTTTAGACGCACACTTTAAATATGCTTTTACGCACTCTAAAAATGTTTCGATTCACTCTAAACATGTTTTGATGCACTCTAAAACTGTTTGGATGCACTCTAAACATGTTTCGACGCACTCTAAAAATGTTTGGATGCTCCCTAAACATGTTTGCATGCACTCTAAGTATATTTTGACGCATTCTAAACATGTTTGGATGCACTCTAAAAGTGTTTGAACGCACTCTAAACGTGTTTGGATGCACTCTAAGTATGTTTCGATGCACTCTAAACTTGTTTCGACGCACTCTAAAAATGTTTGGATGCTCTCTAAACATGTTTCGACGCACTCTAAATATGTTTCGACGCACTCTAAAAATGTTTTACGCACTCTAAAAATGTTTTAATGCTCTCTAAACATGTTTAGACAAACTCTAAACATGTTTCAACGTACTCTAAAAATGTTTCGACGCACTCTAAAAATGTTCTAATGCTCTCTAAAACTGTTTAGACGAACTCTAAACATGTTTCAACGTATTCTAAAAATGTTTTAATGCACTCTAAACATTTTTGGACGCACTCAAAACATGTTTCGACGCACCTTAAATATGATTCGGCGCACTCTAAAAATGTTTGATGCACTCTAAAACTGTTTGGATGCACTCTAAACATGTTTCGACGCACTCTAAAAAT
>NW_010966422.1:0-847 GCF_000463585.1 Tarenaya hassleriana
GACTAAAAATACATATATTTTTTTCAAAATTAAATATTATATATTGTTTTGATTCTATATTTTATATTTTTAAATAAAATATACACTTCATTTTAAATACGAAGATAACTAAATGTTGTATTTTTTTCAAAGAGATAAATATGTTATGTGTTTAATTTTTATAAATTATAATATAGAATCAATGAATAAAATATAGAATATTAGAACAATATTCTCACAAATTTTATTACTTGACAAAATAGTTTTACTTTACGTGAATCCAAAGTATCTAAAAAAATATAATTATCGATAGCCTAATAAATATAATTTTAAACAATAATATAAATTTGGTTGATATTATAAATATAAAAATAATATATTTTGATTAATAAATATTTTTTAATAAAATATTAGCATAATATTAAACCTATGTAATGTCATCGGTAATCAAATTTGATGGATATTTATTTAATTTAATCAAATTAATGAATACAACACAAATACTATTAATATTTTATTTGTGAAGTCATTGTATTTTTTTAATACACTAAGATTTGGTTATTTTATACTTAACAAAAACATAACATTATGTCATATTTATATGTTATGTATATTTTATCAAAATAATAATGATTATAAAGTTCAGGTTTATTTTAGACTGAAAAATAAAGTTGAGGTTTTATTTGATAAAAAACAAAGTTTAGGTTTTATTTTGTGAAAATTGAAAAGTTCAGGTATTGTTTTGGGATATTCCCTAAATAAAAAAACCAAGATTATGCCATATTTATTTGATATGTATATTTTATAACAATAATATTGATTTAACAACCCGTATGAAATCAAACCACTTTTAATTTAAATAAATATA
>NW_010966423.1:0-847 GCF_000463585.1 Tarenaya hassleriana
TTGCAGAGAAGGTTCTTGATCCGAGTCAATCTCTCTGGATCGGTTATGGCGCTTCCAGTTCCCTCATCGGTCACCTCCATCACAGCGGCCGCTCTGGTATTGTGTGTCCAGACCTCAGCATTCACCACATTGCAATTGAGGTGGGCCAGGACAGCGGTAACTTCAGACAGCAAGCCAGGTCTATCACTTCCCGTTAACTCGATGACTGTGTTGTCGGATGAAGGTGTGACACCAACGGACCTCGGGGACGGCAAGAGACGAGATTCTGGTCCTAGAGACTGAGAATAAAGACACCTCATTAGACTCAAATCCGACATTATGAAACAGAGCAATGAAGGAATGCTGTAAAAAGACTCACTTTATGGATGTAGTCCAGGACAATTTCGTCTGTCACTTTGTTACCTTCTTGGTCAGTAACGTTGAAAACTACCAAAAATGGAGAGGGTTCACTTTCTTGTTCAAAAGTAAAAGAGAATTGACTGAATTGGACAACCTGGGAAATTGGAAATCGTACCATCCATGAACCAACCGCCATCGGAGGAAATGTAGGCTTTGGAGACAGTGAGGTTAAGATCAGAGAGGATCTGCACAACTTCAAGAAGAATCCCATACTCATTCGCGCTGTCAACCTGAAACCACCAACACAAAATACATGTTCAGACCATTTATAGGTTCAGACGAGGAAGACAAAAGGAGCAAAAAGAAGAAATGGAAGTTACCCTTATGACAGTCGCAGTCTTGCAGGATTCATTATCAATCACAACCCTGGGAGAAAGCAGACAGAGATTTTCATGAAACATGTTAGTTTCGGAGTTCCAAATCTTTTCTGTTCGAGGGTTATATAAAA
>NW_010966424.1:0-204 GCF_000463585.1 Tarenaya hassleriana
ATGAAGCCTGTGGAGTACCCTGGCCAGTGAAACGTTGATCCAACTGCAGTGGATCAGGGGTCCGTTGACTTTGGATCGCTGGTGATCCAACACCACGACCACGGAATCGAGTGTTGTCCCCGCTATGACTACCAGAACGGGAACTCGAACCACGTCTTTCGTGACTCATCTACAAAGTTGGTTAGAATTTCGTATCAAATACGT
>NW_010966425.1:0-2874 GCF_000463585.1 Tarenaya hassleriana
ATCCGACACTGGAGCAGAAAGTTACGAGCGAAATCGTGAAGGCCAGAAAACTGCCAGCGCAAGGCCGGATCCAACTGGATCCGGTCCGGATCAAGGACGCAGAATTCGACCCCAGGAATCTGGATCCGGTCCGGATCCACCTGGAATCGGTCCGGATCCAGTCTAAAACCCTGTTTCGCGATTTTCAGCATCTGAATGGGAATAGGACTCTTGGGAGCCGCCCTAGGGTTATAAAAAAGCCCTAGCCACGTCCTAGAACAAGGGCGGAGCCTTAGAGAACACCTAGATACAGATTTTTGGAGAGCTTTTGGGGGGAGAAGAATAGAAGTTCACGGGATTTCGGGAAGAAGAAGGAGGATTCGATCGTGAAGACTAGACATCGACATGAGCTTTTCTATCCCTTCTTTTATCTCTTTTTCTCTGTTCTTTCTATTGTTTTCTATGAACCGTGAGTAGATCCACGGCTATGGGTTAGGGATTCGTATGTGTTTTGGGTATGTTTGAACCCTAACTTGGATTTCGGTTTTGATTTGATTCGGTTCTATTGATTTGCACTTTTATTGGATTGATGTTTGCTAACCCCTTGATCAATTATCTTGGATTCTGAACCACATAGAGATATGGGTTTGTTTCGGATCAAAATCAATATGATAGATCGTATTATTCACATAGAGATATGGCTTAATCGATCTAGGGTTGATGATAGCGTTCTTCATGCATCTAGGGTTAACTTGAATAGATCGAGAGATTGACGAGTTACTCTGTAGGTAGGGAGTTAGTAGACCGAGAGGTGAATTCTCTATTATCGTTGCTTGATGATTCCCGAATACAAGTCATAATCGTTATTCATGCATGCTTAGTAAATACCCATACACGCGAATACGATCCCGACGTCCGTAGTCATCCTTGTTTGATAGGTCACTTGTTTTTATTTACTTTCTTATATTGCTTACCATTGATTCTACATATTTCCACCATCACTTGCTTGCTTGCTTTGATCTATTTTCGATCTAGATTTGGATTTAGCAACCGGTCCTCGTGTTCGACCCCGTGTTACGACGATCCGTATCCTTGCGGTGAGTTGTGAATCGGGTTATAAATTCTAGACTCGGTACACACGTATCAGTCAGCTCGGTCCGACTTGTCATTTCTCGGTCCGCCTGTCCCAGAATCTGGTCAGCGGCTGACCAACTCTTGGTCAGCCGGACCAGGTCTGGACAGATGATCGCGGACCGAGCTTCCGGACTTCCCGGACTGACCAAACTTGGTCCGGGGCTGACCAAACTTGGTCAGCTCCGGACCAACGCACTGAAAACTCCTTTTCATGCTCGTTTCGGTCAAATCTCGTTTCCATTCTTCGTATTCTTCACGTATAAGTCCATCCCTATTGGTGTGTGACCCTGTAGGCCCATTCTAAGTGGTAGTGACTTTAGGAACCTTTCCCGAACCACAAGTCATGGTTAGCCTCTAGCAAGACGCCATGACCACCCATTTAGAATTGAGTTAGAGGTGATCTAACCAAGGCATTAACAGCTCGAATTCTGATCCTTTGTCTCACGATATCATAAGTTGAACAAGGGCATGATTTGAGCCACCCTTCAAGTTCAACTGCTTTCTCATCTTGGCAAATCGACTAGTAAAATAGATGCAACTTCATCTATAGCGTGGCCACGCGTTTTCATAGTCCGACTTCCACGAGAGGGCCCAGCGATATCTCTCCTGTTAAGGAGGTGACAAATCCCATATTGCATGTCTACTATCTCCATATGATTCGTGAACGTATCTGATCAACGCCGTTATAATCATCCGGTTAAAGACGACGTTTGACGCAGTCAAGACACGCCACTCCTCATATCAGATACTCTAGACATCTCAGGTATGAGGATCCATAAACGAACCGCTGTATGAGATTCAAGTCATGACTCTGTCCATGTGACAATCTCATGCGGGTCATCCAGTCACTCGTACACAACGAGTACCCATGATTGTGACATGCATCCAATGCATCGATCACACCTCATACTAGTCTTAATTCAACATTGTTCCCACAATATTGACTGACTAGGGAGTTTAGAATCATTCGCTAATGATTCAAGGATGCCGAAATATAACAAACATGCCAATCATATAACGGGAATGTAATGCATTCATAAACCAATGAATCAATACATAGTCTAAATGTCATATCACGGATCGTCGTAGAGCATTACAACCAACAGGCTCATGTGAATCAATTTATTTAATGTGTAATACGAATCAAATATATGCAAAATTTCATCTTCAATAATACAACGTTGGTATGATACAAAAACAATGTTATTTAAAGGTTTTAACACAATACCAATCAAATATATGCGAAATTTCATCTTCAATAATACCACCTTCATAATAATCAGAATTGTCATAACATACTATGGTACATATATATGACTATAACATATTACAAATGCTAAAACAACGAAAAACATAAAAATTAGAAGAAAAGAATAACAAGATCCACAAATATACATGAAAAAACCGATATTTTGACAGTAGCTTGTATGTTTCTAATTTTCTCATTGATTTACCCTTAATTTCGTCTAATTTCGTCAGATTTTTAAGATAAAATAGAAAAAAAAAGAAGAGAGAGAAATCACAGAAGAGAGAGAAAGCTTGGTGGAGATTAATGGTGGGAGGAGAGAGAAATCGGGAAAAAAAAGGAGGAAAGAGAAACCGAAAAAAGAAGAGAGAGAAATAAAGGAGTTAGTAGACCGAGAGGTGAATTCTCTATTATCGTTGCTTGATGATTCCCGAATACAAGTCATAATCGTTATTCATGCATGCTTAGTAAATACCCATACACGCGAATACGATCCCGACGTCCGTAGTCATCCT
>NW_010966425.1:17910-22088 GCF_000463585.1 Tarenaya hassleriana
CCGGTGGAGCGGAGGCCAGACCGACCGGTCCAGAAGGTCTGGACTGATCGGTCCAGCCAACCCAAACCGATCGGTCTAGACACGTAGACCGGTCGGTCTAGAGGTAACGTGTGAAAGTCACTCGGTCCGGAAGTTGCTTCAGACCGATCGGCCCAGACGTAAAATAGGCTCCAGACCGATCGGTCTAGGTCTAGACCGATCGGTCCAGACATGGGGATTTCCTAAACTCGCTCTAATAAGGGTTTTAAGTGGGATAAACTTAGTGGAACGCCTCCCAATACTCTGGGCACAATTTTCAGACCCTAGGGAGAGGTTTGGAGAGTGAAAAACCTAAGAGAAATATCCCTGAATCCTTTGCGCAAAGAAGAACATGTTCTTCAGTCCTAGCAGACAAGTTCCAACCGTTGGAATCCTTTCCGCCGTGTGGATACGTGTAGAGGGCAAGGTATTCTTCCTGCCTACAGTGATCGGACGAATAGATCAATTGATACAGGCCCTGGATCGACTGAGGTAAGCGTTCTAACGTTTCTACAAGATGATGCATAATAGGTTCTAGGGTTTCAACAAAATTTTTATTTTACATCCGCTGCGCAAACCCTAGAATCGATCTCTTAGGAATTAGATTCGCTCATGAGATCCCAGGAAAACCAACAGTGGTATCAGAGCCTGGTTCCTCTGCATGTTTTTGTTAGAACCCGATCATGCACGTTATAGGATTTGAATTGTTTGAATCTGTGTTTGCTTTGATGTTATGCATGATTTGATTGTGGATCTAGAGTAGATTTTCTGTTCATTGTTGCATAGTGTGCAAGAGCTTCGAATTCTGAGTTCGCAGGCGAAAACGGGATCGAATCGGGTCTGAAACGGGGCAGAAACGACGAAAACGAGATCTGATCACGTTTTCGCCTGGACCGATCGGTCTGGTCCTCTGGACCGATCGGTCTAGGGTTTCTTGTTTGTTGGTTGGACCGACAGGTCTAGACCGATCAGTCTAGACCCAGACCGATCGGTCTGGACCAATCTGGACCGAAAGATCTAGACCGACGCAGACCCGAAGACCGAACCGCGTAGACCGATCGGTCTAGGCCTAGATCGATCGGTCTAGGTCCCGACGCCTCACCAAAATTTGATTTTTCGTTTCAAGATGTATCACGATATCATATGTCGAATATAAGGCATGGACAAGCCAGCTTATCTGATTCGACTGCTTTCTCGTTCACTGTGTTCGACTGTCTGAAATAGACGACGTTCGTCTATAGTGCGGCCACACATTTCTACAGTCTCGCTCACACGAGGGGCCCAACGATATCTCTCTCTCTTACGAGAGGTACAAATCCCGTTTTGACTATCTACAATCCAGCACATGATTCGTTTCGTACCTGATACACGTCTTTATAGTCCTCCTGTTACGCAGGACGTTTGACGTAATCAAAGTACGCAACTCCTCATGTTGGATTCCGTAGATATCTCAGGTCTTAGGATCCAATCATGGAACCGTCATATGAGATTCAAGTCATGACGCTAGTCCATGTGACAATCTCATGCGGGTCAATCCAGTATTCCGTTCTCCAACGAATACCTATGATTGTGATCGTATCCAATACCTATGATCATCTATATGATCATCAATCACACATCATACTAGTCTTATTATGTCGTTATTCCCATAATGACACAAGACTAGGGAGTTAAGTATCATTCATAATGATACATGGATTTCATAACACATCTAGTATGCAAGAACATGTAATGAATCAAATACTCTCATAAAACCATAGAAAGTATCAATACATCAAATGTATCTAAATAAAGCTCATAAACAGTACATCATAGAGCACTAAACCAACAAGGTCCGCCGAGCCAGGGAAGAGAGGGCTGACCGAGAGAAGAACACGCCTGGTCCGCCGGACCAGACGTGTTCCGAAGTCTCACGATCCGCCGAGCCAGGAAGAAGAGAATGGACCGAGAGAAGAACCTGGTCTGGGGCTGACCAGTCCTGGTCCGCCGGACCAGACGCGTCCAAGAAGGCACTCCTACTGACCAGGAGAGAGACGGACCAGACCAAGAAGAAGAACACGCCTGGTCCGGGGCTGACCATGCTGGGTCACACGGGATCCTAGACCGCCGGTTCAAAACCGTGTTAGGATCTGGTCCGCGGGCTTACGCAGCGGAATTAGCGTTCAAAACGAATTTTGAACACCCACGGACCAATCTATCGATGAAGAACTTTTTTAAACCGAAGAACCAACCTTTTGATTGCGGTTAGAAGATCACAGCCAAGGTGTTGAAAGAGCCAACACCCTCTTGAGCAGTCCACACCCTTGGGATGGTTTCCAACACTTGGAAACTTGCTTGCTAGAGCTTGAAGAGATCAAATCTCTTGTGTATGGATCAAGAACACCTTCTTGATCACTCTATCTCTTGGGAGAGTTTTCTGTGTCTCTCTTAGCTCTCAAAGGCCAGAGAAGACGAGCAATTAATAGTCTCACGCGTTTCCTTGCCTCTTCTTACCAAGAAAAGGCGAGAAAAACGTGATTTGGTGTTTCAGACGTCCGGTCCGCCGACCCAACACTTGGTCCGCCGGACCGGACATGTAAAAACACGCGGAATTGACCAGTCAAAGGTTTGGTTCGGAGCTGACTAACTCTTGGTCAGCCGGACCAAGCACAGTGACTTGCCGACAGTCCGAAAATCTCGCGATCCGGCGGACCAAGATTCGGTCTGCCGGACCAAGTCTTCTGGTCCGGGGCTGACCAACTCTTGGTCAGCTCCGGAGCAGGGAATTTTTCGGTCATCAGGTCCGCCTCTCCCAAGTCCATCTGGTCCGGCTGACCAACTCTTGGTCAGCTCCGGACCAGACCTCAACGACGGAGAAAAATCCGATTTTTCTCGTCCGTTCGATCTCGTTCATACACGTCCATCCCATATGTGTGTGACCCTTTAGGCTCCTCCGAATACGGCAGTAAATGCGAGATCCAATCTCGCTTTACAAATCATAAGCGGTCTCTAGCAAGACATTATGATTACCCGTATCGGAAAGAGTTAGATGTGATCTAACTGAAAAGCCAGAGATAGCTCCAACGATGATCCTCTTTGTCTCACGATATCATAATCGAACTCATAGTTCGAATGCTTTGTCGTATCCCGAGTAGACTGTAAGAGATAGATGACATTCATCTATAGTGCGGCCACACATTTCTACAGTCTCACTCCTACGACGGGCCCAAGCGATATCTCTCTCTTTCGAGAGGGACAAAGTTCCATCTTGACTATCTACTATCCAATGCATGATTCGTAATGTACCCGAGCCCCGTCTTTATAGTCATCCGGTTAAAGACGACGTTTGACGCAGTCAAAGTACATTACTCGTCATGATGGATACAATAGATATCTCAGGTCTGAGGATCTAAAGCGAACCATCAAATGAGATTCAAGTCATGGATAAAATCCAATCGACAATCTCACACGAGTCATCCAGTTACTTGTTCCAAACAAGTACTCATGACCGTGATCCATATCCAATACACATGATCATCATCATGATCATCCATCACGCGTCATGTTAGTCTTAATTCATCATTGTTCCCACAATGACAAGCGACTAAGGAATTTTGGATCGTACATCACGATCCATGGATAATCATTATTTATCAAATATGCAAAATAAATAATAAATAAATAATGTATTCATCCAATAAATACATCGTATCATACATGGTTCTCATATCGTATGATCATCCTAGAGCATCACATCCATCAGTCTCCCACTTGCTCTAAGTATGATCTACAATGCATCTAAGTCCCATTCCCCGAACATGACCCTAATGCTTTGACGAAGGGAGAGGCTTCGTCAAGGGATCGGCTACGTTGTCATCCGTCGATATCTTGCATATGAGTACATTGCCTCTGTCTACGATTTCCCTTATGAGGTGAAACCGTCTGAGTATGTGTTTGGACCGTTGGTGTGACCTAGGTTCCTTAGCTTGTGCTATCGCCCCATTGTTATCACAGTATAACGCAATGGGGTTCACAACGCTAGGAACGACGCCCAGGTCACCCAAAAACTTCCTGATCCAAACAGCTTCCTTCGCAGCATCCGATGCGGCAATGTACTCAGCCTCTGTAGTAGAATCTGCTATGGTGGCCTGTTTGGAACTCTTCCAACTAACAACGCCTCC
>NW_010966425.1:22193-34262 GCF_000463585.1 Tarenaya hassleriana
AGTTCTTCTCAAGTACTTAAGGATGTTCTTGACCGCGATCCAGTGTGACTCTCCTGGATCCGACTGGTATCTGCTCGTAATGCTTAACGCGTACGATACATCCGGCCTAGTACATAACATGGTATACATGATAGATCCTATTGCCGAGGCATATGGGATCCTATCCATACGTTCTCGCCCATCACGTGTCTTAGGACACTGAGTCTTGCTGAGAACAACACCATGACACATCGGCAAGAGTCCTCTCTTCGACTCTTGCATTCTGAACCGATTCAGAACTTTATCGATGTATGTACTCTGACTTAGGGCAAGAAGCCTTCGAGATCTATCTCTATAGATCTTGATGCCTAGAACATAGGCAGCTTCCCCTAAGTCCTTCATAGAGAACTGTGTTCCTAGCCAAGACTTAACGTCTTGCAAGGTAGGAACATCGTTTTCTATGAGCAGGATATCATCCACGTATAGCACCAAGAAAACAACTGTGCTCCCACTGGCCTTCTTGTAAACACATGGCTCATCTTCGTTTTGAGAGAAACCAAACTGTTTGATTGTCTCATCAAATCGAAGATTCCAGCTTCTTGAAGCCTGCTTCAATCCAATAAATGGACCTCTGAAGTTTGCACACCTTCCCCGGACTCTCTGGATCGACAAAACCCTCAGGTTGTATCATATACACATCCTCGAGTAGGTTCCCGTTAAGGAACGCAGTCTTGACATCCATTTGCTATATCTCATAGTCATAATATGCAGCTATAGCAAGCAGAATCCTGATGGATTTAAGCATCACGACGGGCGAGAAGGTTTCATCATAGTCAATACCATGAATTTGCCGAAACCCTTTCGCCACCAATCGTGCCTTATAGGTATGCACGTTGCCATCCATGTCGGTTTTCTTCTTGAAAACCCACTTACATCCTATGGGTTTTACCCCTTCGGATGCGTCGACCAAAGTCCATACTTTGTTGTCGTATATGGATTGCATCTAAGACTTCATAGCCTCGTGCCATTTCTCAGAGTCGGAACTCGCCATAGCCTCTGGATATGATGTAGGCTCGTCATGTTCCAATAACATGAGTTCATCATTACCAGTCACGAGAAATCCAAATCTCGTAGGCTCTAGGCGAACTCTCCCTGATCTCCGAGGTTCAAAAGTATCAGGCGGAGTCTCAAGTCCCTGTGATGCGGGTTGAACATCTTCAACTCGCTCGCTCGGTCCAGCATCTGTCTGTAGTTCTCGAATTTCTTCGAGATCTACTCTACTCCCCTAATTCCCTTAGAGACAAATCTCCCTCCAGGAATTTCCCGTTCCGAGCAATAAACACTTTATTCTCGACCGGGTTGTAGAAGTAGTACCCTTTAGTTTCCTTAGGGTATCCTACAAACAAACACTTGTCTGATTTGGCGGATAGCTTATCAGAAGCCTGTCGTTTCACGTAAACGTCACATCCCCAAATCTTCAAGAAAGACAAACTGGGACGTTTCCCAGTCCATATCTCATATGGTGTCTTCTGAACCGTTTTCGTCGGACTCCTGTTCAGTATGAAAGCAGCAGTCTCTAAGGCGTAACCCCAGAAAGACTTTGGAAGATCAGTCTGACTCATCATGGACCGTACCATATCTAATAGGGTGCGGTTCCTCCGTTCAGACACGCCATTCCACTGTGGCATTCCAGGAGGGGTCAACTGTGAAAAAATTCCACAGTCTACCAGATAGTCAGTGAACTCTTGGCTCATATATTCGCCACCGCGATCTGATCGCAATGACTTAATAGTCTTGGCAAGCTGGTTTTGTACTTCGTTTCTGAAAGGCTTGAACATTTCAAGAGTTTCAGACTTATGTCTCATCAGATAGACATAACCAAATCTACTGAAATCATCAGTAAATGTGACGAAATACAAATAACCTCATCTAGCGGGTAAGCTCATGGGCCCACATACATCGCTATGTATTAGGTCCAATAGCTCCAACGCCCGTTCTCCTTTTCCACTAAAAGGAGACTTTGCCATTTTACCCATCAGACAAGATTTGCATGCTTCAATCGATTCATAATCGAAAGAATCCAGAAATCCCTCGGAGAGGAGTTTCTGTATGCATTTCTCGTTGATGTGGCCCAAACGACAATGCCAGATAGGTCAGGTTTAAGTTGTTCGGCTTAAACCTTTTCGCATTTACGTTATATACGGACATGGAATCGGAAGGTTGATCGTTCAAGACATATAATCCATTCACAAGGTAACCATTACCATAATAGACATCGTCTTTGAACATCATCAGGTTCTTATTCTCAATAACAAACCGGAAACCATCCAAATCCAAACAGGAAATAGAAATGATGTTTCTGCTTATAGCAGGCACAAAGTAACAATTACTCAGTTCTATAACCAGTCCAGACGGTAAAGATAAATCATAAACGCCGACAGCCAATGCAGCAACCTTTGCTCCATTTCCGACGCGTAGATCTACTTCACCTCGAGCCAACGTCCTACTTCTTCTTAGACCCTGCACATTTCCACAAATGTGTGAGGTACATCCGGTATCTAATACCCAGGATGAAGAAGTGAATACGTTAGCTTCGATAACGTAAATACCTGAAGTAGAAGCTTCAGCAAGCTTCTTCTTCTTCAGATCTTCCAAGAAGAGTTTGCAATTCCTTTTCCAATGACCAATTTCATGGCAGAAATGGCACTCTCCTTTCTCGGGTTTAGGCTTGGCGTTGTTGGCAACATTTGCCCCACTTTCCTTGCCTTTGCCTTTTCCCTTGGAACGTTTCCGTTTTTTCGAACTCTTCGAAATAACGAGCACGTTCTTCTCGACCTTAAGGCTCGTCTCGGCCGTTTTCAGCATCCCATGCACTTCGGTCAAGGTCTTATCCATGCCATGCATATGATAGCTCATGATGAACTGATCATAGCAGTCTGGAAGAGACTGGACCACAAGGTCAGCAGCCAACTCCCTGTCGATCCTCAAGCCATAACGCTCAAGTTCTTCAAGATGACCCTTCATCTTAAGAACATGAACGCTAACCGATTGCCCTGCCGTCATACGACATGCAAGCAGGTTCTTCAACGTGTTGTATTTCTCAACACGCGCATGCTCTTGGAACATAGTCTTCAACTGCTCAAACAGATCAAAGGCGTTGACGCCTTCAAACTGTCGCTGCAGTTCAGGAGACATTGTCCCGAGCATGAGGCAAGAGACTTCTAGGTCGTCGTTCTGATGCTTCAACCAAGCATCACGAATGACTCTCGCGGCGTTGGCGGGGGGCTCATCAGGAAGAGCCCCTTCCAGGATGTACATCTTCTTCTCGTTCCTGAGAACAATTCTCAAGGTCTGATACCAGTCCAAGAAGTTCGTCCCAGTTAGCTTATCCTTCTCAAGGATAGATCGCAATGACACGGTTGGTACACTACCACCTGTCGCCATGTCCTACAGAGATGAACAGAACAACACAATATGCAATATCGATTAGTACAATACTAATTATAGTAAAAACTATTACGGATGACATGATGCAAATATGAGATAAACTCCCACTAAGAAAAACAACCCTCTAGTAATTTTTTTAGTAGGCTAAGATCCATATTTCACATAGACTTGAGTCAGCTTTGGCATGACGCTCAAGCCTATGCTATTTAGGTAGACATCCAATGTCAATCACATCCAATGTGACTCTTAGATCGTTTATGGGAAAATAGTATCATCATACTATTGCATATTTCTAGTCCCATCTATACCGTTAGGTCCAAGTCCAACTTGATAACCCAACTCAAGCCGAACCATTTTCGAACATATGAGAACCACCATTTCTCCATCTTGTCTCACAAAGATTGTCTGGTATGCTCAGCTTTGGCATGACCCATACGTAAACGATCGAAGCCTTGACAAGTGTTCGAAACATGGGCGGTATTAGCTTGAAATTATAACGAGGGATTTTATTGTTATCAAGAAGCAACTTATTACTTTCGAGTAATGAGAAACACAAATTTCTTAATTCTTGTCTCACTTAAATAATTCGGTATGCACAGCTTTGGCATGTCACATACACGAATTACCAAGGTCTTGGCAAGAACTCTACTTGTAATACCTCTATTCTCGATTGATCAAAATATAACAATTATATTTTGATATGACTGTGTTACTTAGTTAGAATAGACCATCTATGCACCTTAGTAAACTAAGTCCCGAGACTCCCCTTTAATCAAGTAACTTCTATACTTGATTAAGTTTTATGCACTTAATTCATGTAGACCCTCTACATAATTAAATCATAAACCATAAGCAATCATGATTAACTCAGTCAAGTAACCATTACTTAACCGAATCCAATTCAGAAAACGCGGAAATCCGAAAACAGGTGGTTGGTCCGGGGCTGACCAACTTTTGGTCCGCCGGACCAAACTAACTCAGAACACGGACTCAGCTCGGACCGGAAGAAGAGGCGCGTAGTGGTCAGTTGTGTTGGTCTGGGGCTGACCAACGTTTGGTCAGCTCCGGACCAGGACCACTCCGTCTCTTCTTCTTCTCCTCAGTCGGACCAGACTCAGTTTCGGGGGGGCGGAAGAGTTGGTCCGGGGCTGACCATTTCTGGTCAGTCGGACCAACAACACTCAGTCCGCCAGTCCGTTCCCTCCTCCTCGGACCGCCTGATTTTGCGTTCGTGTGGTCCGGCTGACCAACTCTTGGTCAGCCGGACCAGATGAGTCACGAGCTCCCTTCCAGACCAGAATTTTCTCGTCGGACCAAGAGTGTGTGTCTGGTCCGCCGGACCAAAATTGCGGTCCGGCTGACCAAGACTTCTTGGTCCGAAACTTCTTCTCCTGGTCCGCCGAGCTCGCCTGACCAAAATCGAAGTCTGGTCCGCCAGACCAACAGTTTGGTCCGCCGGACCAGGACTTCATTTCTCTTGGTCCGTGCTTCTTTCTTCTGGTCCGTAAAAGCAATCTGTCTGAGTTCGAACGCGGTCTGCCGCTGACCAATTCTGGTCCGCCGGACCGCGTGAATCTTGACAGAAAAATCAGACGAAGTTTTTCAACTTGATCTGATTTCTTGCTCTGTTCGAATCCGTTTTTCGTTCCGTTTTCTCGAGTTAATTCATGATTCAAGCCACTACATATCTAAGTTTTGTTACATAATTTAATCTTCCATAGATTCAATTATATAACAGATTTATCTTAGATCAAAATCAAGGAAAAACCAAGTTTGAACATTTTTCAAACTTGCTCAAGAGTGATCGTTCTTCATCGAAACGAAGAACCGAGCTCTGATACCACTGCTGGGTCACACGGGATCCTAGACCGCCGGTTCAAAACCGTGTTAGGATCTGGTCCGCGGGCTTATGCAGCGGAATTAGCGTTCAAAACGAATTTTGAACACCCACGGACCAATCTATCGATGAAGAACTTTCTTAAACCGAAGAACCAACCTTTTGATTGCGGTTAGAAGATCACAGCCAAATTGTTGAAAGAGCCAACACCCTCTTGAGCAGTCCACACCCTTGGGATGGTTTCCAACACTTGGAAACTTGCTTGCTAGAGCTTGAAGAGATCAAATCTCTTGTGTATGGATCAAGAACACCTTCTTGATCACTCTATCTCTTGGGAGAGTTTTCTGTGTCTCTCTTAGCTCTCAAAGGCCAGAGAAGACGAGCAATTATTAGTCTCACGCGTTCCCTTGCCTCTTTTTACCAAGAAAAGGCGAGAAAAACGTGATTTGGTGTTTCAGACGTCCGGTCCGCCGGACCAACACTTGGTCCGCCGGACCGGACATGTAAAACACGCGGAATTGACCAGTCAAAGGCTTGGTTCGGAGCTGACCAATTCTTGGTCAGCCAGACCAAGCACAGTGACTTGCCGACAGTCCAAAAATCTCGCGATCCGGCGGACCAGGATTCGGTCCGCCGGACCAGGGCATTTTTCGGTCATCAGGTCCGCCTCTCCCAAGTCCGTCTGGTCCGGCTGACCAACTCTTAATCAGCTCCGGACCAGACCTCAACGACGGAGAAAAATCCGATTTTTCTCGTCCGTTCGATCTCGTTCATACACGTCCATCCCATATGTGTGTGACCCTTTAGGCTCCTCCGAATACGGCAGTAAATGCGAGATCCAATCTCGCTTTACAAATCATAAGCGGTCTCTAGCAAGACATTATGATTACCCGTATCGGAAAGAGTTAGATGTGATCTAACCGAAAAGCCAGAGATAGCTCCAACGATGATCCTCTTTGTCTCACGATATCATAATCGAACTCATAGTTCGAATGCTTTATCGTATCCCGAGTAGACTGTAAGAGATAGATGACATTCATCTATAGTGCGGCCACACATTTCTACAGTCTCACTCCTACAACGGACCCAAGCGATATCTCTCTCTTTCGAGAGGGACAAAGTTCCATCTTGACTATCTATATCCATTACATGATTCATAATGTACCCGAGCCACGCCTTTATAATCATCCGGTTAAAGATGACGTTTGACGCAGTCAAAGTACATTACTCGTCATGATGGATACAATAGATATCTCAGGTCTGAGGATCTAAAGCGAACCATCAAATGAGATTCAAGTCATGGATTATATCCAATCGACAATCTCACGTGAGTCATCCAGTTACTTGTTCCAAACAAGTACTCATGATCGTGATTCGTATCCAATACACATGATCATCATCATGATCATCCATCACGCCTCATGTTAGTCTTAATTCATCATTGTTCCCACAATGACAAGCGACTAAGGAATTTAGGATCGTACATCACGATCCATGGATAATCATTATTTATCAAATATGAAAAATAAATAATAAATAAATAATGTATTCATCCAATAAATGCATCGTATCATACATGGTTCTCATATCGTATGATCATCCTAGAGCATCACATCCATCAGACCACTCCTGGTCCGCCAGACCAGACATGTCGGAGTGAGGACACTCAGACGGACCAGAAGGAACGGACCGAGAGAGAAGAAGCAGGCTGGTCCGGGGCTGACCAATCCTGGTCCGCCGGACCAGCTCGGATCAGCTGACCCAAACGGAGCGGACCAGGGGGAGAAGGGGAAGGAGAACTAGTCCGGCTGACCAGAATCTGGTCCGCCGGACCAGGTTTAGAAGACTTGGAGAAAATCTAAAAATTTAACCGGGAAAGAGGAAACGGCCAACGCGGTTGGCCCGAGCCCGGTCAGACTTGACGATGGATGAATCAACCCCCGCCCGAGGACAAAGCATCGCGATTGGGATCAATCGAGCCGAGTTTTCGCCAGGACATTGCGTGGCATAGTGAGATGTGCGACATCAAAATAAGAGTGATCATTGCATGACTATTTGTGGGTAGAATTGCATGGCGTAGAATGGTAACCCGGTAGGGACCGGATACCGTGATACATGTGATTGTACTATGGGAATATTGCACGTTGTGTGCCATGTGTGTAGCTTGCTCGTGCGTACGAGTTAAGCGTGATTGTGTTTGTGGATGGTTGTGGACTAAACTATCAACGTCATGGACTTGACGGGCGTTTGAGACGCATTTTAGTCGTGTGCGACACGACGGCCAACGTCATGGACTTGACGGGCGTGGACTCGCCCCTAGTCATGGACTTGACTAGGGTATATGGCTGGGCCCTATGGTGGGATCCATACGGGGGTGTTTACATTCCGTTGTGTCATGGATTTGACATCGGTAGTCACGAGAGTGACATGCGCAGGAGACGTGCAAGATCGCATGTGATGCGATGGCCAACGTCACGCGTGTGACGGGCGTGGAGGTGCCCCTAGTCATGGACTTGACTAGGGTATATGGCTAAGCCCTATGGTGGACTCCATACGGGCGTGAGTGTGCTTGTCTTATATGTGTTTACTGCGTTTTTATTTATTGCATGTGTTCTGTGGAAATGTCGATTGTACCGTTCTCATCGAGAACGGGATTCCCGGGTTAACCCGGGCTACTCACTAAGCAGTTGTGCTTAGCCCTCGTGGTTTATATTTTTCAGATCACGAGGATTACGCCTAGCGCCTCAGCAGACGACGACCCGAGAGAAGCAGCATCATGTACGGGATTTGTATTCTGAATCAAAGGACTTGTTGTTTCAACTTTTGTACTTGGTTGTATTATGAATATTCGGACGTGTGACATTTTGCGATACTAATCGCTTTGTATTTCCCGCTGCTACTCTGATTTGATCAAAAATGTTTTGTATTTCCATAAATTTTGCTTCCGCGTTTTATTATCTTATTATTATTTTTATTAAATTATGTTATATCGTCCATGTGGCACAGCCCGTATACTGTACACGGGTTACGGGTGTCACAATTTTTGGTATCAGAGCCACGTTCTTTCCTTGGGAAGGAATTGTGCTCATTACCTAACGGTTTTCTACGAAAAATGTTTTCAAACCATGTCCGAAGAAAATCCTCACCTATCGGGGTCCGTACATCGATGATGCAGTATCGGTCGTCAGTTACTGAAACTGTCTTAAATATGGTGCAGTGAAATGGCGCCACGACGTGCTATGCTTGCAGCGAGGGCTGACGACGTTCCCGAACAGGCTCCACCGCCTAACCCAGGAGACGAAGGGTGGAGGGCTGAGTTTCGTCAATTCCAGGAGACTGTATGGCAGCACCTGGCTGCTCACGCCCCACCACCGCCCCCGGCGAGAGACCCGGAGCCGAGGGAGGAGGACCTACACCAGCCGCCGATGCCTGCCGCGATGGCAGGATACCTCCCTATCATCAAGGAGGTGCGATCGATGCATACCCCGCGATTCGAGGGATCGGTGAGACCGGAAGCTGCAGAGGAGTGGCTCACCCAGATCTCTCAGGACTTGGAGTATCTGCAGTGCCCGTACCAGCATCGGGCTATGATTGCGAGCCATCATCTGTCGGGTCAGGCCCGACATTGGTGGGCGAAGGTGGTGCAAGAGGCACCAGCGGGACATCGCTTTACCTGGGAGGAGTTCCGACAGGAATTCGAGGCGAAGTACTTCCGGCAACAGGACCGTGAGTACTGGGTGGCAGAGTTCCTCATGTTGCAGCAAGGAGACATGACTGTCAGCGAGTACGAGGCGGGGTTCACCCGCCTACTGAGGTATGGAGGGCATCTGGTGCCCACCGAGGCGTCGAAGATCCAGAAGTTCATTGCTGGACTCCGACCCTACCTGCGGAGGAAGATCGAGATCCAGGAGTACCCGACGCTGAGTCGGTATATTTCCCAGCTGGAGAAGGTGGAACGTGGAGAGCAGGAGAAGAAGGAGGGGAAGATCTGTGAGCGGAGCCCTGCTGGGAGATACTTCGGTACGGGTTCATCTGGGAAGAACGCCCGAAGCAATGACCCGCGCAACAAGGGCAAGGCGCCCGCTGTTCGTGCCCCACCCCCACTGGCGGCAAGGGGACCTGATGCAGCCCAGAAATCCTCCAACATCAACATGGACGATAACAAACAAAACTCGAACGAGAAGCAAGACGATGTCGTCGACGCTATAGGAGGAGAAGAAGTGAACACCGAGCATACCATGTCAACCATTCTTACACCTTAACTTACAAGACAAATGACTCAAAGTCTACGTTCAAATATCAATACATATGTCGAAGAGTGGCTGATCAAAACATCCGAAAATGTTCAAGACAATGCAACGGATGCGAAAACGACAAGAAGCGCTAAAACGTCACATTGTTATGGAGTTTATGTTGTCCAACACCAAAGACTTCATGGGCTAACATGTGGGCTACTAAGAAGATATTTGAGGATTGTATTCTCAATAAATGGACTGAAGATTCAAGCCCAAAGTGCCCAAAAATATTCTGCACAAGTCCAAGAAGATGTCAACCCATTAGAGAGGATATGGTGCAACCTTTGTACCAAATTTCGGCCAGCCCTTATCAAGCACGAATTTGAGAAGCTTTCTACACCCTTTTAACCTCATGAAGACCTAATTTAAAGCTCCTAGCCGTTGCAAGACGTTGCACATCCACTTCCATCAACTTTCCACTTTTTCCTTACTTTATGGTGTCTTGTTTTCCATTACCTTTCTTTAATGTTTTGTTAGCTCCTCCTTGTGCACGAATTTCCCATGATTTCTTCTGTGTTTCAAGCCTATTTAAAGGCCCTTGTATGTCAAGAATGATCAGACTTTGAATTGATAAAAATCGAGTTGCTTAATTGCTTCTTCTTCTTGGTGTGTCCGAGAATATCGCCTTCTGCGCATGTGTGTGTGTGTCACCCTTGTGCAAGGTCAAATCGTGGTGGATTCAAGGTTGGTTTAGCTCCTTTGAATCCTCTTTCATACCCCTATCTTCCATCAAAAATTGGGAATCATCCGAGTGCCCTTTGGCCTGGAACTTCCCTTCCATCTATCACCTAAACCGAGTGCTCTCGAGTGCTCTGTTTTAGTCCGACTTGTGTGTTGATTTCTAAGGACTCCGAGTGCCCTTTGGACTGGATATCCTCTTGAAATCTAACCATAGGAATACCTTAGTGAATCTCCAAGTGTCCCTGATAACTCCTATTCTTCTCTATATTTTGATGAGAGTTTGTCTAGGTTTTACAGGATAATCACATGCATTCATAGACATTCTAGGCGTGTTAGGATACAAAACCCGGTTGTGCTCTAGTTTTGCAGAGTTACAGGTTTCGAAGATGATTGGACTCGAAAAGGAGCTAATTGGAATGTTAAAGGAGAAGTCCGGATGAGATGCTCATGTTGCGACATCAATAACTTTCTCTACAGAGGTCCAAATCGTGCGAGACCTATACCATTGGAAAGAGCACTTCAAGAGAAGAAGCAATTAAGCAACTCGATTTTTATCAATTCAAAGTCTGATCATTCTTGACATACAAGGGCCTTTAAATAGGCTTGAAACACAGAAGAAATCATGGGAAATTCGTGCACAAGGAGGAGCTAACAAAACATTAAAGAAAGGTAATGGAAAACAAGACACCATAAAGTAAGGAAAAAGTGGAAAGTTGATGGAAGTGGATGTGCAACGTCTTGCAACGGCTAGGAGCTTTAAATTAGGTCTTCATGAGGTTAAAAGGGTGTAGAAAGCTTCTCAAATTCGTGCTTGATAAGGGCTGGCCGAAATTTGGTACAAAGGTTGCACCATATCCTCTCTAATGGGTTGACATCTTCTTGGACTTGTGCAGAATATTTTTGGGCACTTTGGGCTTGAATCTTCAGTCCATTTATTGAGAATACAATCCTCAAATATCTTCTTAGTAGCCCACATGTTAGCCCATGAAGTCTTTGGTGTTGGACAACATAAACTCCATAACAATGTGACGTTTTAGCGCTTCTTGTCGTTTTCGCATCCGTTGCATTGTCTTGAACATTTTCGGATGTTTTGATCAGCCACTCTTCGACATATGTATTGATATTTGAACGTAGACTTTGAGTCATTTGTCTTGTAGGTGAAGGTGTAGGAATGGTTGGCATGGTATGCTCGGTGTTCACTTCTTCTCCTCCTATAGCGTCGACGACATCGTCTTGCTTCTCGTTCGAGTTTTGTTTGTTATCGTCCATGTTGATGTTGGAGGATTTCTGGGCTGCATCAGGACCGAAACGACGAAGAACGTGATCTGATCGCGTTTTTCCGCCTAGACCGAATGGTCTGGTCCTCTGGACCGGACGGTCTAGGGTTTGTCGTCTCCCTGGACTAAATGACCTCGGTCCGTTCGGACCAAGATGTTGGACTGAACGGACTAAGGTGTGTAGACCGAACGGACTGCTTAGCCAGTCCGTCCGGTCTAAGTCACTGGTCCGAGAGAGAAGGTCCGAAGGGGCAAGTCCGAACGGTCTGGAGAGTCGGACCGAACGGACTGAAGAGTCAGTCCGAACGGACTGACCATTCCAGACCGAACGGACCAACTATGATCCGAAGACCGAACCGCCCAGACCGATCGGTCTAGGTCCCGACGCTTCACCAAAATTAGATTTTGCGTTTCGAGATCTGGTTTAAGCAATCATTGCTTAAAACCGATCAACTGTGATTCAGATCACAGTCTGGCTATGTTTTCTGCTTGAACGGAGGCGCTGTTAGCTGGAAGAGTTCCAAGCAAGCGACCGTTGCAGATTCTACTACAG
>NW_010966425.1:34912-39920 GCF_000463585.1 Tarenaya hassleriana
GCTATGTATAGCTCTCTGTGCGGCTCGGGTCTTCTCTGGGGAGTAGTATTTCGCCATGAATTCCTCCTCTAGCTCCTCCCATGTCGTAATCGAGTTTGGCTCAAGAGTATAGAGCCAATCTCTTGCCCGGTCCATCAGTGAAAAAGCTAGGAGCCATCCTGGTTTGTCCTACGGAAACCCAAGCGGAGCATTGAATGCGCAGCAGCAGAGCGCTCCCAGAATCCCTCAGAATCCCCCAGGCTTCACTCAGTCACGTTTTCAGGGGCAGAATCAGGGATACGCGCAACAGAATCCTGGGTACGGGCAGCAGGATCAGGGTTACCGAGCGCATCAACCTGCAAAGAACGATGAAGCAGACATCAAGACGATGATTGCCCAACTGATGGCCGATCAGAAGACATCATTTACGGAGCTGAAAACCGAGGTACAGAGCATAAGGGAAAGGCAAGACACTTTTGAGAGGAGATTAGATGGAGTTGAGGCTCATCTGAAGCATGTGGACATGCAGATTGCAGAGCTTGCATCACAACCCTCTAGACAGCAGGGCACATTTCCTGGAAAGCCCGAACCGAATCCACGAGAGCATGTCAATGCTATTCAGCTTATAAATGGAGAGAACCTGCATGATACAGTCCCTCTGACCACAGAAAAAAGGATGAAGTCCAGATGCAGTGCTGAAGAGAAAGGGAAAGTCATAGATCACGAGACACCTAAGGTGCATATAGAGGAAGCCGAACCGCCATATGTAGCTCCTCCACCTTATGTACCACCCATTCCTTTCCCTTCTCGATTGAAGAAGCATACTGAGGATACACAGTTGTCCAGATTTGTTGATATGCTTCGGAAGTTAGAGGTTAAGGTACCTTTCTACGAGACGATACTCCAGATCCCTTCTTATGCAAAATTTTTGAAAGATATCTTGACTAAGAAGAGGGTGATTAGGAAGGAGACAGTATCCTTGAGCACAGAGGTGAGCGCTGCGATTCTACAGCATGAGTTGCCACGAAAGAGATCGGATCCAGGTAGTTTCTCGATTCCTTGCAAAATCGGGAACATTGAGATTGACCGTGCATTGTGCGATTTGGGTGCCAGTGTGAGCTTACTTCCATTGTCTATCTATAAGAAGCTCAACAGGATGGCACTACAGTTGGCGGATCGATCCGTCAAGTATCCTGCAGGTATTCTCGAGGATGTCCCATTGAAAGTCGGGGATTATTATGTTCCCGTTGATTTTGTTGTTTTAGACATGGACGAGGACTCGAAGATACCGATTATACTAGGCCGCCCGTTCTTAAACACGGCCGATGCGGTGGTTCATGTTCGTGCTGGTCATCTCACAATGAAGATAGGTGACGAGACTGTGGAGTTCACCTTAGATCACAACATGAAACAACCGTCTACCACCGATTCAGCATGCTATGTCGATGTGCATGAAATCCTCACTCAAGAAGTCTCCGATCAGTTTCGGGAAGTCGATCCTTTAGAGATATCTCTCCTAGCGTCAAAAGAGAGCATATACAGCAATTGGGAGGATATCCGAATATGGGACTTGTCACCTCCTCAATAGGAGAGATATCGCTGGGCCCTCTCGTGGAAGTCGGACTATGAAAATGCGTGGCCACGCTATAGATGAAGTTGCATCTATTTTATTAGTCGATTTGCCAAGACGAGAAAGCGGTTGAACTTGAAGGGTGGCTCAAACCATGCCCTTGTTCAACATATGATATCGTGAGATAAAGGATCAGAACTCGAGCTGTTATTGCCTTGGTTAGATCACCTCTAACTCAATTCAACGTGGGTGGTCATGGCGTCTTGCTAGAGGCTAACCATGACTTGTAGATCGGGAATGGTTCTCGAGGCTGCTGCCACTGCGAATGGGCCTACAGGGTCACACACCATTAGGGATGGACTTATATGTGAAGTTTCGGAAAGGAAGACTTGGATTTGGTCGGAAAATCGTTTTCAGATCAAATCAGAGTGTCGGGACATTTTCAGCCTTCTGACTCGGACCGAGTCAGTACTTGACTCGGACCGAGTCAGTTCCGTGCGAGTCGAAGCCCAGAAATTAGTATTGACTCGGTCCGCGTCAAAACTTTGACTCGACCGAGTCAAAACATCAGCCCAAAACACTTTCTTGGCTTCGACTCGCATGGAACTGACTCGGTCCGAGTCAAGTACTGACTCGGTCCGAGTCAGAAGGCTGAAAACGTTCTGACACTCTGATTTGATCCGAAAACGGTTTTTCCGACCAAATCCAAGTCTTCCTTTCCGAAACTTCACATATAAGTCCATCCCTAATGGTGTGTGCCCCTGTAGGCCCATTCGCAGTGGCAGCAGCCTCGAGAACCATTCCCGATCTACAAGTCATGGTTAGCCTCTAGCAAGACGCCATGACCACCCACGTTGAATTGAGTTAGAGGTGATCTAACCAAGGCAATAACAGCTCGAGTTCTGATCCTTTATCTCACGATATCATATGTTGAACAAGGGCATGGTTTGAGCCACCCTTCAAGTTCAACCGCTTTCTCGTCTTGGCAAATCGACTAATAAAATAGATGCAACTTCATCTATAGCGTGGCCACGCATTTTCATAGTCCGACTTCCACGAGAGGGCCCAACGATATCTCTCCTATTGAGGAGGTGATAAGTCCCATATTGCATGTCTATTATCTCCATATGATTCGTGAACGTATCTGATCAACGCCGTTATAATCATCCGGTTAAAGACGACGTTTGACGCAGTCAAGACACGCCACTCCTCATATCAGATACTCTAGACATCTCAGGTCTGAGGATCCAAGAACGAACCGCTTTATGAGATTCAAGTCATGACTCTGTCCATGTGACAATCTCATGCGGGTCAACCAGTCACTCGTTCACAACGAGTACCCATGATTGTGAAATGCATCCAATGCATCGATCACACCTCATGCTAGTCTTAATTCATCATTGTTCCCACAATGATAACTGACCAGGGAGTTTAGAATCATTCTATAATGATTCAAGGATGCAGAAATATAACAAACATGCCAATCATATAACGGAATGTAACGCATTCATAAATCAATGAATCAATACAAAGTCAAAATGTCATATCACGGATCATCCTAGAGCATTACAACCAACAATCTCCCACTATGCTCTATGATCTATCCTACAAGCATCTAATCCCCATACCCCTAACATGACCATCATGTTTTGACGAAGTGAGAGGCTTCGTCATCGGGTCGGCAATATTATCATCTGTCGACACTCTGCTTATCTTCACGTCTCCTCTGTCGATGATTTCTCTGATCAAGTGAAATCGCCTGAGTATGTGTTTGGATCTCTGGTGTGACCGGGGTTCCTTAGCTTGCGCAATCGCACCATTGTTGTCACAATACAACTCAATGGGATCTGCAATGCTAGGAATGACGCCCAGGTCTCCCACGAATTTCCTGATCCAAACAGCTTCCTTAGCTGCATCCGATGCTGCTATGTACTCGGCTTCTGTAGTCGAATCTGCAACGGTTGGCTGTTTGGAACTCTTCCAACTGATAGCCCCACCGTTCAGGCAGAAAACATAACCTGACTGCGATCTGAAGTCATCTCTGTCGGTTTGGAAACTAGCATCGGTATAACCACTTATAGCGAGCTCGTCTTCCAATCCGCCATACACCAAGAACAAATCCTTAGTCCTTCTCAAGTACTTAAGGATGTTCTTGACCGCAATCCAGTGAGCCTCACCTGGTGTAGACTGATATCTACTAGTCATACTCAATGCATATGATACATCCGGACAAGTACACAACATGGCGTACATGATGGATCCAATTGCCGAGGCATATGGAATCCTACTCATGCGCTCTTGCTCATCCTGTGTCTTTGGACACTGAGTCTTGCTAAGAGCAACGTCATGTCCCATTGGCAAGGCACCCCTCTTGGAGTCTTGCATCTTGAACCGATTCAAGACCTTGTCAATGTATGTACTCTGACTTAGACCAAGAAGCCTTCTCGATCTATCTCTATAGATCTTGATTCCTAGAATATAGGCGGCTTCTCCTAAGTCCTTCATCGAAAAAACTGATCCTAGCCAGGATTTTACTCCTTGCAAGGTAGGAATGTCATTTCCGATGAGCAATATATCATCCACATAAAGTACAAAGAAGACCACTGCGCTCCCACTGACCTTCTTGTAAACACATGACTCATCTTCGTTTTGCAGGAAGCCAAACATTTTGACTGCCTCGTCAAATCGAAGATTCCAGCTCCTCGAAGCCTGCTTCAATCCATAAATGGATCTCTGAAGCTTGCACACCTTCCTCGGACTCTTAGGATCAACAAAACCCTCGGGTTGTGTCATGTACACATCCTCGAGCAAATTCCCGTTAAGGAATGCGGTCTTGACGTCCATATGCCATATCTCATAGTCATAATACGCAGCTATGGCCAGCAGAATCCGTATGGATTTAAGCATCACAACTGGTGAAAAGGTTTCATCATAGTCTATACCATGAATCTGCCGAAACCCTTTCGCGACGAGTCGTGCCTTATAGGTATGCACGATGCCATCCATGTCGGTTTTCTTCTTGAAAACCCACTTACATCCAATGGTCTTAATACCATCGAATGAGTCGACCAAAGTCCATACTTTGTTGTCGTACATGGACTGCATCTCAGACTCCATGGCCTGGTGCCATTTCTCGGAATCGGAACTCGCCACAAATCCAAGTCTTCCTTTCCGAAACTTCACATATAAGTCCATCCCTAATGGTGTGTGACCCTGTAGGCCCATTCGCAGTGGCAGCAGCCTCGAGAACCATTCCCGATCTACAAGTCATGGTTAGCCTCTAGCAAGACGCCATGACCACCCACGTTGAATTGAGTTAGAGGTGATCTAACCGTGTGAGGCACATCCGGTATCTAATACCCAGGTGTGTGACCCTGTAGGCCCATTCGCAGTGGCAGCAGCCTCGAGAACCATTCCCGATCTACAAGTCATGGTTAGCCTCTAGCAAGACGCCATGAC
>NW_010966425.1:42916-76410 GCF_000463585.1 Tarenaya hassleriana
CTTTGAAGAAAACCGAAAACCACAAAAACAGTCCCACCGACGAAGAGGTAACGGTACATCTCTTCCTATTTCATTTTGCTTCAAGTTTCTGTTTGTATTTTGATTTTAATTAAATTTCATTGAGAAAACAAAAGAAAAATGTTTGGAGAAGTAGAGAAAAACAACGTGGCCATGTTGCAAGTCCTACGAAGTATTCAAGCACGATTAACTCGTCTTGAAGAAGAACGTATGCAACCAAGGTCCGGAAAAACAAACAACCATTTCTATGAAAGGTCAACAAATCTAGATTTCAATGAACCATGCTTTGAGGATCCACATCCAAGTAGTAGATCAGTACATGACCGTGGAAGACTCAAAGAAGAAGATAAGGTAGAAGAGGTCATACAAAGGACAAAACATATCCAAAACATCCAAGGTAATAAATCTGATTTTAAACCTCTTACCTTTGCGGGACAATGTAATCCGGATGCTTATCTCAAATGGGAGAAGCGGATGGAAGAAGTATTTAAAGGGTATGCAGGGTCGGAGCACAATAAGGTGCAACATGCCGCAAGCCAACTCATTGGACATGCATTGAATTGGTGGAAGCGAGAAGCGTCCGAACGACGACGTGCATCTTATGATCCGATTTCAACTTGGAAAGAAATGAAAATCATGATGCGTCGAAGGTATGTGCCTAAACACTTTTTTCATGAATTGCAACATAGATTTCGTAACATAGTGCAAGGAGGCAAGACGGTCGAGGAATACTATGAAGAGTTTGAACACCTCCGTGCACGCTTGGGAATAGATGACGATGAGAAAGCCGTCATGACCCACTTTCTAGATGGCTTGCAAAGCCGAATTGCTAGAGAGGTAGAACAACAAGTTTATCATGATTTGCAAGATCTTGTTCATACGGCGATTCGTATAGAGCGGAAAATTATCAAGAAGCCGAAAATGATCAATCATATACAAGCGCAAACATCTACATGCAAAAGCTTTGCCAAACCTAAGGATAACGATAAAAAGGGTGATGATGATGCACGACAAAAAGGATTCACAACCTCAAAGGAAGTCACCACGCTAGGTAACAAATTATTTCCATGTACTAATCATATTCGTGAGGTCATGTGTTACAAGTGTAGGAAGCGAGGTCACATGGCACGTGATTGCGCCGACCAACACAAGATGATCGTCGTGAATTATGAGAAATATAAGTCCCTATATGAGGTTGATGTAAAAGACCTTGAAGACGATTCCGAGGTCACGCCCAAGAAAGTGATGGAGTACATGATCGAGGAGAATAAAATGGTCGGGGACGTTGATCTCATGGCCGAAGAAGTATCCGAAGGTGCGGTAATCAAGAACAAAGAGTTGTGTGATGTGAAGAACGATGCATTCGATATGGTTGCACAAAATGGGGACTTCATGATTCTGAGCAAACATCCAAAGTGGCCAACCAATGCCACAAACATTCATACACGGTTCATAGGCTATAAACTAGGAGCAACAACTGGTAACATCGTTCCTATTTTTATTCTCGTCTATGATTCTTGTTTTGATAAATTTGTAGTACAACATGAGCCAAACTTTGAGATTTTCCAAAAGAAATACTTCTATGAATGTTTCAAGGAGAGTTCATACTACACTAGAAGTTTGTTGTGAATTGTTCGCAAGTACCACACTTAGATAAAGAAAGGAACGACACGATACAAGCATGGACCACTACACGTCTCATCCAAGCTAAAAGACTACATGTAATGAGTAGCCCTTACCATCGATTCAATGGAAATACAAGAAGCACAACTATTGCAATGTCCATTGTAATCAAGAAGGATACACCCTTCGAACGAGGGAAGAGTACGAGTGCGAGGAACTTGATCGTTCACTACAAAGCAAATCAAATTGGAGAACCAACAAAAGACGACATTTTAAACCAAGTCTCCAATTGGCTACCAAATGCCTTAACCGAATTTATGCAGCATACTAATCTTTTGTCAAGACTCTTACGCGGTAATTCCGTTCTAATTTTTATACTTGTCTATGATTCTTGCTTTGACGACTATGCACCACAATTTGAAGAACAAGTGAGGACTTTCCGAAAGGAATACTTCTATGAGGACCTCAAGAAAAGCAAATGCTACACTAACATATTTGTTTTCCTAGGCTTTGCTAATAGAATGCAGGTATTACATCTTAACAAAGAGAAGATCAAGGCAAAGCAAGAGTGGATAACTACAAGTATCATTCAAACTCATGGATTAGGAAGACCTTACAATCCATTTGTGGACGATTCATGTACAACCATAGCCTTAATACCCAACGCAAACACGAAGGGCGAACCCTTTGAAAGAGGAGATGCACGAGAACATATATTTCGCATACATGTGGAACACAATGACAAAGCCAACCACCTTCTTAAGTGCCAAGGTAAGTGCAATGTGTCTTTTGAGTTTAATGATGCTGACTTGGATCCTTTTGATGTAGGCAAACGAGTTTTGAGGACAAAACCTTTTCAAGGGGGAGGGAATGATGCAGCCCAGAAATCCTCCAACATCAACATGGACGATAACAAACAAAACTCGAACGAGAAGCAAGACGATGTCGTCGACGCTATAGGAGGAGAAGAAGTGAACACCGAGCATACCATGCCAACCATTCCTACATCTTCACTTACAAGAAAAATGAATCAAAGTCTACGTTCAAATATCAATGCATATGTCGAAGAGTGGCTGATCAAAACATCCGAAAATGTTCAAGACAATGCAACGGATGCGAAAACGACAAGAAGCGCTAAAACGTCACATTGTTATGGAGTTTATGTTGTCCAACACCAAAGACTTCATGGGCTAACATGTGGGCTACTAAGAAGATATTTGAGGATTGTATTCTCAATAAATGGACTGAAGATTCAAGCCCAAAGTGCCCAAAAATATTCTGCACAAGTCCAAGAAGATGTCAACCCATTAGAGAGGATATGGTGCAACCTTTGTACCAAATTTCGGCCAGCCCTTATCAAGCACGAATTTGAGAAGCTTTCTACACCCTTTTAACCTCATGAAGACCTAATTTAAAGCTCCTAGCCGTTGCAAGACGTTGCACATCCACTTCCATCAACTTTCCACTTTTTCCTTACTTTATGGTGTCTTGTTTTCCATTACCTTTCTTTAATGTTTTGTTAGCTCCTCCTTGTGCACGAATTTCCCTTGATTTCTTCTGTATTTCAAGCCTATTTAAAGGCCTTTGTATGTCAAGAATGAGCAGACTTTGAATTGATAAAAATCGAGTTGCTTAATTGCTTCTTCTTCTTGGTGTGTCCGAGAATATCGCCTTCTGCGCATGTGTGTGTGTGTCACCCTTGTGCAAGGTCAAATCGTGGTGGATTCAAGGTTGGTTTAGCTCCTTTGAATCCTCTTTCATACCCCTATCTTCCATCAAAAATTGGGAATCATCCGAGTGCCCTTTGGCCTGGAACTTCCCTTCCATCTATCACCTAAACCGAGTGCTCTCGAGTGCTCTGTTTTAGTCCGACTTGTGTGTTGATTTCTAAGGACTCCGAGTGCCCTTTGGCCTGGATATCCTCTTGAAATCTAACCATAGGAATACCTTAGTGAGTCTCCAAGTGTCCCCTGGTTTCGAGCTTGTTGTATTCGTTGTCCAAAAGGCAACATAAGACACATACGTACAAACCGCATTTCACCGAAGGAAACGAGCGAGACTTCCTTGGCTCCGTGCGTGTATCAGGACCAGTGGTCTGTTTCCGTTGCGACCAGCCTGGACACATTGTCTCACGTTATCCGACGAGGACTACTGGACCACCGGCTCCGGTGCCAAGAGCCCCATGACCACCAGGCCAGGCGAGCAGACCACCCCGACCACCAGTGAGGACTGGAGCCGCACCGAGAGTGTATGCTCTTGATGCCGAGCAGGAGATCCAGGAGGAAGAGGAGGAGGAGGCTCACCCTGATGGAGCCGAGGCTGCCGCGATCTCAGGTACCCTATATCTTTGTGGAGTTGCCTGTTATACGTTGTTTGATACCGGAGCGACCCATAGTTTCCTGAATGTGGGAGTGGCGGAGAGGCTTGAGTCGGGAGAGATAGAGCCGAGGAGTGATTTCACTGTGCGTATACCAACCGGAGAAAGATTAGCAGTGCACGGGATCCTGAGAGGCATACCCCTTGAGGTTTGCGGTCGCCTATTAGCCGCAGATCTCATTGTGGTACCCATCGGAGGTTTCGACATCATTCTGGGCATGGATTGGTTGACGAAGTACCAAGCCTACATTGATTGTCCTGAGAGGACAATCTGGTTTGCGGATGAATTCGGAGGGTTCGAGTTCCGAGGTCGAGGAGCGCTGGCAGCGGACCCGATCATCTCGGCACTGAAAGCCGAGAAGATGATCAGGAAGGGCAACGAAGCATTCCTGGTAGTCATTACAGCTACCGAGGAATCGGAGAGGAGACTGGAGGATACGCCCGTTTCCCGGGAGTTCCCTGATGTGTTTCCCGAGGATTTGCCGGGGCTACCACCAAGTCGGTAAGTTGACTTCAGCATAGATGTGCTACCGGGCACTGAGCCAATTTCCAAGGCTCTGTATCGGATGGCACCTACGGAGATGGCCGAGCTGAAGAAACAGCTGAACGAGTTGGTGGAGCAGGGTCTCATTCGCCCTAGCATCTCGTCGTGGGGAGCATCGGTACTCTTCGTGAAGAAGGACGGGAGTATGCGATTGTGCATCGATTACCGAGGGCTCAACCAAGTGACTATCAAGAATCGGTACCCACTACCGAGGATTGATGAGTTGCTTGACCAGCTACAGGGAGCCCAATGGTTTTCGAAGATCGATCTGCGATCCGGCTATCATCAAATTCGAGTCAAGGAGGATGACATACAAAAGACGGCGTTTCGAACGAGATATGGACACTTCGAGTTCGTGGTCATGCCTTTCGGACTCACAAACGCGCCTGCGGTATTCATGCAACTGATGAATCGCGTGTTCATGGACTATTTGGATGAGTTCGTCATCATTTTCATCGATGACCTCCTTATCTATTCTCCGGATCCGCAGACACATGATGAACACCTGCGGAAGATACTGTGGAGGCTGAGAGAGAACCGGTTGTATGCGAAGTTCAGTAAGTGCAGCTTCTGGCTACAGGAGATCGGATTCCTGGGACATGTGGTATCGGCCCAGGGCATCCAGGTCGATCCGGGCAAGATCGAGGCCGTCATGGAATGGCAGTCCCCGACTTCTGCGACAGAAGTAAAGAGCTTCTTGGGACTAGCCGGTTATTACCGACGATTCGTCGAGGGATTCGCCAAGATCGCTCGACCCTTGACGAAGCTGACGGGGAAAACATCAGGTTCGAGGGGTCGGCCGAATGCGAGGAAAGTTTCGGTGAATTGAAACGGAGATTGACGTCAGCGCCGATCTTGGCCTTACCACGGCCGAGAATGCTATACGAGGTATACACTGATGTGTCCAAGCGTGGACTTGGTTGCGTGTTGATGCAGGAGGGACATGTAATCGCTTACGCGTCGAGGCAGCTGAAGAAACATGAGGAGAACTACCCGACGCATGATATGGAGCTAGCGGCGGTAGTTCACGCGCTGAAGATCTGGAGATCGTATCTGTACGGGGAGAAAGTTAAGCTCAACACAGACCACAAGAGCTTGATTTATGTGATATCCCAGAAAGACCTGAATCTGAGACAACAGAGATGGTTGGAGCTGATTGCAGATTATGATCTGGAGATAGCCTACCATCCGGGGAAGGCTAACGTAGTGGCCGACGCACTTAGCAGAAAGAAGATCTTAGCGGCCATACGTGTTGTCACCTCATCTCGCAGCAACGCCGCGGAGTTGACTGCGAAATTGGGACATCTCTCATTGACGGCCGAGGAGCCGGCGCCGACCTTGATAGAGCCGTGGCCAGGGGGCAGCGTGGTGATCCTCTGCTCGCTCGATACATGGATCACATTGAAGAATATAGCCTTAAGGGCTACCGCATCGACGAGCAGGGAGCGTTGCGACTGGAGAACCGATTATGTGTGCCCGACGACCCAGAGCTGAGGCAGGAGATTTTGTCGGAGGCACATCAGTCGAGGTTAGCGATACATCCGGGAGCGAGCAAGATGTACCAAGGACTGCGACAGTGGTATACTTGGCCGAGAGTCAAGAAGGATGTGGCGGACTATGTAGCGAGATGCCTCACTTGCCAGCAAGTGAAGGCAGAGCGACAAATGCCGGGAGGGAAGCTACAACCGCTAGAGATACCCGAGTGGAAGTGGGATTCGATCGCCATGGACTTCGTGATCGGATTACCGCCCACGCCCAGCAAGAAGAATGCCATTTGGGTAGTCGTGGACCGGCTAACCAAATCCGCTCATTTCATCCCCATCCGGCAGGAATACTCGATCGAGCGGCTGGCGCAGATTTACGTCGATGAAATCGTGCGGCTGCATGGGGTCCCGAACGAGATCATCTCAGACAGGGACGCCCGATTTACATCACGCCTATGGAAGGCGATACAAGAGGCACTGGGAACAAAGCTCAAGATGAGCGCTGCATACCACCCTCAGACAGATGGTCAATCAGAGCGGACGATACAGACTCTGGAGGACATGCTCCGAGCTTGTATTTTGGAGTGGGGAGCTCCGTGGGACAGTATTTGACACTGTGCGAGTTTGCGTACAACAACAGCCACCACACGAGCATCGGAGTGTCTCCATATGAGGCCTTGTACGGGAGACCGTGCAAGACACCGTTGTGCTGGACAGAGATCGGAGAACGTCGCGAATTTGGGCCGGAGATCGTGGAAGAGACCACAGAGGCGATACGGAGGATTCGCGCCCATCTAAAGACGGCGCAGAACCGACAGAAGTCATACGCCAATCAGCAACGTCGAGACTTCGAGCTTGATGTCGGGGATTTCGCCTTTCTTCGAGTACAGGCGATGCGAGGTCACGCGAGGTTTGGACAGGGCGGAAAGCTGAAGCCGCGCTACATCAGACCTTATCTCGTGATCGCGAGAGTGGGAGCTGTTGCATACCGTCTTGGATTGCCGCCGGAGGTGGGCAACATCCATGACGTGTTCCACGTGTCGATGCTACGGAGGTACGTAGCGGATCCTTCTCACGTGCTACAGCCCCAGGAGTTGGAATTTACGGAGGCTACACGTTTCCGCGACGAGCCGCTGCAGATTGTGGAATGGAAGGTCAAGAAGCTGCGTACGAAGGAGGTGCCACTCGTGAAGGTCTTGTGGCGAAGCCAAGGGGTCTCTGACATGACTTGGGAACCCGAGACAGAGATGCGTCGTAGTTATCCACATCTATTCACTTGAGCGTTGTACGAACTCTTTATGTATGACGTTCGGGTTGTATCAGACTTAAGTTTCAGATGACGTGACGTTATGGAATGTGTTTTTGGTGATGATATTCCGCGATTCTGAATTCGAGGACGAATTCATTTTAAGGGGAGAGGATTTGTAATACCCCGAAATCCGAATTGAATATTTAATTATTTAAATATAAATAATTAATTAGGGATGTCACGAAATCACCAAAAATAAATAGTACAATGCCGATGAGAGGCACGAGGATCGTCACGCGCGGGAAGGATCGAGAAGGAATGAAGAAAACAAAAAAAAAAGAAAAACAGGGTTGGTCCGCCGGACCAGGGTTGGTCACTGGCGGACCAACCACTCAGTCGGACCGGAGATTGGGCAGCGCGGACTGGAGGGAAATTTCGAAAAAAAAATATAAGATTCCGGTCCGGCGGACCAGGAGTTGGTCCGGCGGACTGGAACCCGACAGATTCCAGCTCGCTCTGTTGCGAGTTTCGGGACGCGAGAACTTGTCGGAAATTGAAGCCACACGCTTCCAACCACCGCCCGACGCCTGGAGGACGTTGCAGGCTTGCCTCTGGGCCTGGATGTCGGCCCCTGCGACCTCTCTCCCGCAACATAAACCCCTCCCAAGTTCCAGACAGAGCCATGGCGAGCTGAAAGAGGGGAGAAGAAAAAGAGAGAGAAAGGGAGAGAGTGGAAGCGAACAAGAGAGAAAGGAGCTCGGAGGAACCAAGAGGGACGTGCCCAGACGTGTCCCGGAGCTTCTCGCGCCATGTGGAGCCACGAGGAACTCACACGAGCTCGGTTAAGCTCAAGAACATGTGAATGGCTTGAGTTGAATTTGTGGGATCTCGTTTTCAATGTTTAATGGTCCAATTCGAGATTTCCTTGCGTGCTTGAGACTTAGAACATGTCTAGGGATGTAAATCTATGTTTAATTAGCATTTAGAAGCAATCCTGAATCGATTAGGGTGAGAAAAATCGAATCAAAATCTGAGAAAATCGCGAGGAAGAAGAAGGTTCCAGTCCCGGTCCGCCGGACCACGCGTGGTCTGCACTGGACCAGGACTGGAAAACACGTGCGGTCCGCCGAGCCAGGGAAGAGAGGGATGACCGAGAGAAGAACACGCCTGGTCCGCCGGACCAGAACCTGGTCCGGCGGACCAGACGTGTTCCGAAGTCTCACGGTCCGCCGAGCCAGGAAGAAGAGAACGGACCGAGAGAAGAAGGCGTCTGGTCCGGGGCTGACCAATCCTAGTCCGCCAGACCAGACGTGTCCGAGAAGGCGCACTCCATCTGACCAGGAGAGAGATGGACCAGACCAAGAAGAAGGACACGCCTGGTCTGGGGCTGACCACTCCTGGTCCGCCGGACCAGACGTGTCGGAGTGAGGACACTCAAACGGACCAGAAAGAACGGACCGAGAGAGAAGAAGCAGGCTGGGGCTGACCAATCGTGGTCCGCCGGACCAGGCCTGTTTCCTCTCTCGGAAAAGGTTGACCCAAACGGAGCGGACCAGGGGGAGAAGGAGAACTGGTCCGGCTGACCAGAACCTGGTCCGCCGGACCAGGTTCAGAAGACTTGGAGAAAATCTAAAAATTTAACCGGGAAAGAGAAAACGGCCAACAGGGTTGGCCCGGGCCCGGTCAGACTTGACGATGGATGAATCAACCCCCGCCCGAGGACAAAGCATCGCGATTGGGATCAATCGAACCGAGTTTTTGCAAGGACGTTGCGTGGCGTAGTGAGATGTGCGACATCAAAATATGAGTGATCGTTGCATGACTATTTGTGGGTAGAATTGCATGGCGTAGAATGGTAACCCGGTAGGGACCGGATACCGTGATACGTGTGATTGTACTATGGGAATATTGCACGTTGTGTGCCATGTGTGTAGCTTGCTCGGGCGTACGAGTTAAGCGTGATTGTGTTTGTGGATGGTTGTGGACTCAACTATCAACGTCATGGACTTGACGGGCGTTTGAGACGCATTTTAGTCATGTGCGACACGACGGCCAACGTCATGGACTTGACGGGTGTGGACTCGCCCCTAGTCATGGACTTGACTAGGGTATATGGCTGGACCCTATGGTGGACTCCATACGGGTATGTTTACATTCCGTTGTGTCATGGATTTGACATCGGTAGTCACGAGAGTGACATGCACAGGAGACGCGCAAGATCGCATGTGATGCGATGGCCAACGTCACGCGAGTGACGGGCGTGGAGGCGCCCTATGGTGGACTCCATACGGGCGTGAGTGTGCTTGTCTTATATGTGTTTACTGCGTTTTTATTTATTGCATGTGTTCTGTGAAAATATCGACTGTACCGTTCTCATTGAGAACGGGATTTCCGGGTTCAACCCGGGCTACTCACTAAGCAGCTGTGCTTAGCCCTCGTGGTTTACCTTTTTCAGATCATGAGGATTACGCCTAGCACCTCAGCAGACGACGACCCGAGAGAAGCAGCATCATGTACGGGATTTGTATTCTGAATCAAAGGACTTGTTGTTTCAACTTTTGTACGGTTGTATTATGAATATTCGGACGTGTGACATTTTGCGATACTAATCGCTTTGTATTTCCCGCTGCTACTCTGATTTGATAAAAAAATGTTTTGTATTTCCGTAAATTTTGCTTCCGCGTTTTATTACCTTATTATTATTTTTATTAAATTATGTTATATCGTCCATGTGGCACAGCCCATATACTGTACACGGGTTACGGGTGTCACACTCTCCTTTTCTCTTTTCATCATAACTGTCAGTGAGAGCTATCTACAGTTCTTTCTGATCAATCTCTCTGTCCAGTTCGTCCATGGTTGTCAGGATTGTGTTCTTCAAACCCAGAAATTTGTTGATCACTGCTGGGGGAAAATGCAGTATTTTCCCTCTTATGTACACCCTGTGGTACATTGGATCTTCTACCTTTCTATCTTCTTGGTGATGTTTGCGTAAAATTTTTTGACCAGAATTTTGTTGTGTGGGCATGCATAGGTGACGGTTTCTCCTAGACCTTGACATTCCATAATGTCCCAAATCCCCTGCTCCTTGAGGTTGCTGACATTCACATTCCTCTCAACAATTATATTGAGATTCTTCATATCATTTAATCTTTGTTCAGATTTCTCATCAACGAAGTGATGAGACATACATAGGCTAGCCAGTAACTCCTCATCTTCTGACCCAGAAGGAGAACTGGGTATCTCACTTTCTTCCTTAACTTTTCTCTTCCCCTTTATCTTCTCCGTTTGATATTCCTCAGAAACCTTTGAGGATTTTGCCCGAGGCGTGTCTATTGCTGGTCCAGCCTTTCTTTTCTCAGCTTTCTTGGGAGTGCTTTGCTCAGTGATCACCAAGGCAGCTCGTGATTTTTTCGTCTTTTGGGCTTTCTTGGGAGGACTCTTGGCAGTCACCACTGGCTTTGCAGCCACCTGAGATCTAGTTCGAGCTCTCTGTTCAGCTATTACTTGAGAGTCAGAACCCTTTCCCTTTTTCTCAGCAGTCTTAGCCTTAGGTTTCCTGCTTTCAACCCTTTTTACACCTGAATCTACCTCAGCTACATCATCCTTTTTGGATTTTAACATATATGTTTCCGTTTCTGAGTCAGCTACTACCTCAATCTCAGAATCCTTGGATTTCTCTTTCTCAACTTGAACCGAGGGTGGTTCATCCATCTTGGATGTATCACTCACTTTCTTTTCCGATTCAGATTCAATACGCCTTATCGATCTTTTTCTCACCAATCTCATCTCACTATCTGAACTCTCCTCAATATCTCTAATAGAGTAAGTGAAGAGATCATCGAGTTTACCAGAATCAGCTTGTTTTGGAGGCTGAGAAGTTTGTGCATCATCATATTTCTTGCACTCGCCTTTGCCCTTGCCCTTGGTTTTGGTTTTCCCTTCCTGTGTTTCTTCAGGGATCTCCTCTTCTGTTCGTTGCATCTTCTCCTCTGGATTTTCGAGTTCTTGGATTTCGTCACCCACTGTATCTTCTTTGCGAGTTCGTCGAATCCCCTTTGCACTCTTTCAAGATTCTTCTGATGGGTTTTCTTCTGGGTCTTCTTCAGCACTTACGAATGAGTTCGAAGATTCTTCTTTCCTGGGTTCACTCGATTTTGCTTCTCCTGATGAACCTTCCTCTGATTCTAGATGACGATCCTCACCAGCCTCTTCTCTCTTTTCTTTCGGATCCATGCTGAGACTGAACTTTGGGATTTCACGATTTTCTTCTGTTGGACTCACACAATTTTCGTACTTAAAACAGAAATCCGTTACGCCATGTGCGTATAAGAAAAATGACGATTTTAACACGAAGTTTTTTCTTTCGTACCTTAGTTGGCAACATATCCAGTTGAGTCAGTAATACCTCACTTTTCGTCCAGTGCCTACTTCACTGAATAAGAATACAAATTTTCTTTTGAATCCGCCTGAACTTCTAGGACGTTGAGACCAATCATACTGTTTCACCACTTAAGTCCAGCCTATCTCACTGAGATATACTCTTGTAAAGTATCAACTTACAGCAGAGTATGATGCATGAGTATCATCTGGCCTTAGACCGTCGAATGAACTGTATGTGGTTCAACTTAGACCCGAGCGATTTTATTAATCTACTCATATCAGCCTCTTTTCTTTTTTTTTATAAATAGAAAATCCAACATCACTCACTTTTTATTGAGCATAGGCTGACAGAGTACCAGGGGATTTTCGTTTCACAAATATCCGCAGTGCACCTGACATTATTGTGAAGTATCACTGACCGCCCTTTCAACACTATTTCACTTTAACACTTCAGAACAAACTCAATTAGTGATCAAAATCAAAAATTTTCAATACCGAGTGATTTTTGCAAACACGTAAATCTATTCATGTCAAGTGGTTTAGTAAATATATCAGCTAATTGATGTTCAGTGGGTGCGTACTCAATCAGAAGACTCCCTTTCCCCACTTGTTCTCTGAGGAAATGATGTCTTATCTCTATATGCTTTGTTTGTGAGTGTTGTACTGGATTCTTAGAGATGTTGATTGCACTTGTGTTGTCACAATGGGATGTAAAAGAGTGAGTTTCAATTCTATAATCAGTTTGCTTCATCCACATAAGTTGTGTGCAACAACTTTCCAGTGCAATGTATTCGGCTTCAGCAGTGGATAATGAGGTTGAATTTTTCTTTTTACTATGCCATGATACTAGACTGTTACCCAAAAAGAAACATCCTCCTGATGTGCTTTTTCGATCATCTGTGTTTCCTCCCCAATCTGCATCACAGTATCCTACTAGATGCGTACTCGTATCCTTTGTGTAATGAAGTCCATAATCAACTGTCCCTTTGACATATTTGATTATCTTTTTTACTGGCAGGAGATGAGACTTCTTAGGTTTTGCTTGATATCATGCACATACGCCTACGCTCAAACACAAGTCAGGTTTACTTGTCGTTAAATACAGTAGACTCCCCCGATCATACTCCTGAAGAGTTTTGGATTAATATCCCCCCCTTCATCATCTTTGGTCAACTTAGTAGTTGTGAACATGGGAGTACGTGCTGATTTGAACGTATCGAGTTCAAATCTTTTCACCAGATTTCGAGCATACTTTCCTTGAGACACAAAGATTCCATCTTTGTCTTGCTTGACTTGTAATCCCAGAAAGTAATTGAGTTCTCCAAACATACTCATCTCAAACTCAGAAGTCATTGTCTGAGCAAACCAGTCAACCTTTGACTGAGATGTAGACCCAAACACAATATCATCCACATAGATTTGCACTACTAATAGTACATCGTCCGAATTATGGATGAAAAGTGTTTTGTCTACTCCCCCTCTTTTGTAGCCGTTCTCGAGTAGAAAACTCGTCAGTCTTTCATATCATGCTCGAGGAGCTTGTTTCAACCCATAGAGAGCTTTCTTCAAGCGGTACACGTGATTCGGAAAGTGGGGATCTTCAAAACCAGTAGGTTGTTCGACATACACCTCTTCTTGGATCACTCCATTTAGAAAGGCATCCATCTGAAACAACTTAAAACCAAGAAAACACGCAATGCCAAGCAATAAACTAATGGACTCAAGTCGAGCAACGGGTGCAAAAGTTTCATCGAAGTCCACTTGTGTGTATCCTTGTGCAAGCAACCTGGCTTTATTTCGAACTAATTCTCCCGATTCATTTGTTTTGTTCTTGAAAATCCATTTTGTTCCTATCACGTTAATGTGATCTGGTCGAGGCACAAGATACCACACATCGTTTCTCACGAATTGCTCCAGTTCTTCATGCATTGCCTTCACCCATAATTCATCCTTCATCATTAATGTTCATCATTAATGGAGTCTCCATTAGATACTCTTTGTGTGAGCATACAATTCTTTGTGGGTTAAAATGTTCTAAATTGCTTGATAATTGGGAAACATTTGGAAGGACCAATTTGTATAGGAAATACTTTGGTCAAAAAAGCTTCAAAAAAGGATGAGGAGGTTACGAAGGAAAAGGTTTATGAATGTTTTAACTAATTATTTGCAAGTACTTTCTGAACAATTATGTTATTGTAACATAACGATTGTTCCTTATTTACGACCATAGCTGATTTTTCTACATATCTTAGAAAATATATAGAATATCAATTCATCAAAAAAATAAATCATAATAGCGATTCAATCGCTTACAAAGTGTTTGCTGCATAAATATTATTTAGTTATACTTGTAACTAAAATTAAAAAATATTTGATGTCTGTAATAAAGTCGTAGTTAACACTAGATAATACATAAATGTTTGGTGCAAAGTATTATCTGCATAATAGTATTTGAATATGTATATTAGGATTCAACTGAATGTACAAGTTTTATGGCAAAATGAGGGTCCATCAAAATCAGAATTTTATTACGATTTCGAGGATATGAATAAAATTTTGGTAAAAATATCTTCCAAGTGTTTTCACAATCAAGGCAGTGGACTTTCTAGAAAAGCATTTCACCGAAAAAGAGAGAAAGCATTTCACGGAACAATCACAGTTTAGGCATCTATTCCATATGAAAAAGAAACCGTCTTTGAAGATGAGTCTAATGGTGGTGCTCATCAATCGTGCAGTGAAGATGAAGAGAGAAAATGAATTATGGTTCATCATTAATGGAGTCTCCATTAGATACTCTTTGTGCGAGCATGTAATTCTTTGTGGGTTAAAATGTTCTAAATTGCTTGGTAATTGGGAAACATTTGGAAGGACCAATTTGTATAAGAAATACTTTGGTCAAGAAAGCTTCAAAAAAGGATGAGGAGGTTACGAAGCAAAAGGTTTATGAATGTTTTAACTAATTATTTGCAAGTACTTTCTGAACAATTATGTTATTGTAACATAACGATTGTTCCTTATTTACGACCATAGCTGATTTTTCTACATATCTTAGAAAATATATGGAATATCAATTCATCAAAAAAATAAATCATAATAGTGATTCAATCGCTTACAAAGTGTTTTCTGCATAAATATTATTTAGTCATACTTGTAACTAAAATTAAAAAAATATTTGAAGTCTGTAATAAAGTCGTAGTTGACACTCGATAATACATAAATGTTTGGTGCAAAGTATTATCTGCATAATAGTATTTGAATATGTATATTAGGATTCAACTGAATGTACTCGTTTTATGGCAAAATGAGGGTCCATCAAAATCAGAATTTTATTACGATTTCGACGATATGAATAAAATTTTGGTAAAAATATCTTCCAAGTGTTTTCACAATCAAGGCAGTGGACTTTCTAGAAAAGCATTTCACCGAAAAAGAGAGAAAGCATTTCACGGGCTCTTCAACTAGCTGATCGCTCTGTCAAATATCTCTGGGAATTCTTGAGGACGTCCCGCTGAAAGTCGGCGATTACTACGTACCTGTCGATTTCGTTGTACTTGGCATGGATGAATATTCCAAAATCCCAATTATTCTAGGGCGCTCGTTCTTAAACACTGCTGACGCCATTGTCCACGTTCGTGCTGGCCGATTGACACTCAAGATCGGTGACGAAACGGTGGAATTCAAACTCGATCAGAATTTCAAGCAACCATCTACAGTGGATTCCATATGTTACATCGACTTAATGGATGCTTTGACTGATGAGATACTCTTTGAATTTCGTGATTTCGATGCCCTATCTATTGTTCTTTTTGCTGAACAGGGTTACAGTACCTTAAAGGAGCCTCAAATTCACGCATACACGTCGTTTCTAGACGGTTAGACGAATTGCCACGCAACACGGCCGTGTCGCGTACAAACTCGGACCGTGTCGATATTCTGCCAAAAGACATCGAACGTGATACGACCGTGTTTGACACCAACTCAGACCGTGCTTCATGCAACACGACCGTGTTCACATTCGACACGGACCGTGTCAATTGTCTGAGCAAATGTGCGAGAACAGACACGACCGTGCATCAACACGAGCTAGCCCGTGCACAACACGACACGGCCGTGTCGAGTGTGAACTCGGACCGTGTCGATTCTCGGACTCCATTCCAGTTTGTTCCTCTGTTCGAATCTTTGCCCGTCTTCGCCGCCAAATCAACCTCCATGAATACTCTACCTGATTGGGATCCCGCAATTGCTCCGAAGCTCGAGCTAAAACCCCTGCCCATTGGACTCAGGTATGCATTTCTTGGTCTAGAATCCACTTACCCTGTTATCGTCAATGCTGCCTTGGATGATCTACAGCTCGAGCGTCTCCTCACCACGTTGCGGAAATACCGACAGGCTATAGGGTACACTCTATATGATATCAAAGGTCTCAACCCTTCATTATGCATGCATCGAATTCATCTGGAGGACGATTCCAAATCATCCATCGAACATCAACACAGACTCAATCCATCGATGAAGGAAGTCGTCAAGAAAGAGGTACTAAAACTTTTGGATGCATGTATCATTTACCCTATATCCGACAGCCTTTGGGTAAGTCCGGTTCAAGTCGTCCCTAAGAAAGGTGGTATGACGGTGATAAAAAACGACAAGAATGAGCTGATACCGACAAGAACGGTGACGGGCTAGCGTATGTGCATCGATTACAGGAAGCTAAATGCGAACACTCGCAAAGATCACTTTCCTTTACCTTTCATTGATCAAATGCTTGAACGTCATGCTCTTCATTCTTATTTCTGCTTTCTTGACGGTTGCTCGGGATTCTTTCGAATCCCTATTCACCCTAATGATCAGGAGAAGACGACTTTCACTTGCCCTTATGGGACCTTCGCTTATCGGCGCATGCCATTTGGGCTTTGCAACGCCCCTGCTACTTTTCAACGATGCATGATGGCGATTTTCTCCGACATTATTGAAGATTTGATGGAAGTGTTCATGGATGATTTCTCTGTCCATGGGCCTTCCTTCGATGTTTGTCTAACAAATTTGCGCCAAGTTTTGGATAGATGTTTGCAGGCTAATCTGGTGCTCAATTGGGAGAAATGTCACTTCATGGTATAGGAAGGCATCGTCCTCGGACACAAAATCTCCGACAAAGGCATCGAGGTCGATAAGGCTAAGATCGAAGTGATCGAGAAATTACCGCCCTCGCACAACGTCAAAGCCATCCGAAGCTTCCTGGGTCATGCCAGTTTCTATCGTCGCTTCATCAAGGATTTCTCTAAGATCACCAAACCTCTCACGGATCTCCTTTGTAAGGATGTGCCTTTCGTTTTTACTAATGATTGCCTTGCAGCTTTTGAAACGCTCAAAAAGGCGTTGATTTCCCCGCCCATCATTCAACCACCAGATTGGGATTTGCCTTTCGAAATTATGTGCGACGCCAGTGATTATGCAGTAGGAGTCGTGCTTGGACAACGACGGAATAAAGTTCTTCATGCTATCTACTACGCCAACAGAACTTTGGACGACGCTCATGTAAACTACACTACGACTGAGAAAGAACTGCTTACCGTTGTCTTTGCATTTGAAAAATTCAGGTCTTACCTTGTCGGATCCAAACTCATAGTCTACACCGATCACGCCGCTCTGTGATATATACTCTCCAAGAAGGATGCTAAGCCGCGTCTCATCCATTGGATACTGCTTCTTCAAGAGTTCGACCTTAAGATCCGGGACAAGAAGGGAGCCGAGAACAGAGTAGCTGATCATTTGTCACGCCTTGAACTTCCAGAATAACTTCCCATTGATGACAATCTTCGAGATGAGCATGTCTTCGCCATCTCTACTCTCCTAGAAGCCCCATGGTATGCTGACTACGTAAACTACCTCGTAAGTCAAATTCTTCCACCCGATCTGAGTTACAATGCTAGAAAAATATTTCTCCACGACGTCAGGGATTACTATTGGGACACGATCCTTTTCTGTTCAAGAGGGAAACATACGGTCTATTCCGCCGCTGCATTCCAGAAGGTGAGATTTTCAGTGTTATTTTCCATTGTCATTCTTCTGACTACGCATGCCACTTTGCGACATCCAAAACCGCAGCCAAAATCCTTCAGGCCGGTTTCTATTGGCCCACTCTCTTCAAAGATGTCCACAGGTTTGTCTCTTCGTGTGACACTTGCCAACGTACGGGTAATATATCTCGTCGTCACGAGATGCCCCAGCAATATATTCTTAAGGTCGAACCATTTGATGTTTGGGGTATAGATTTTATGGGACCCTTCCCATCTTCTTGTGGAAACTTGTACATTATGCTTGCAGTTGATTACGTGACCAAATGGGTGGAAGTCCTGGCAAGTCCCACAAATGACAACAAGACCGTAGTGCGCATGCTAAAACGCACGATTTTCCCCCGATTCGGTGTCCCCCCGTGTCATCTTCAGCGATGGCGGTTCGCACTTCCTCAATCGCACGATCAAAGCACTCCTGCTTAAATACGGTGTCAAGCACAAGATTACAATGCCTTATCACCCTCAGACCAGTGGAATGGTAGAAGTTTCCAACCGCGAGATCAAGTCCATACTCGAAAAGACGGTGTCTAGATCCCGAAAAGATTGGTCTCTCAAGCTCGATGATGCCGTTTGGGCATATCGCACGACATTCAAAACTCCCATTGACATGACACCATTCCAGCTCATTTACGGCAAAGCATGTCATCTTCCCGTGGAGTTAGAGCATAAAGCTTACTGGGCCATCACGCATTTGAACTATGATTTCAAATCCGCAGCCGAGAAAAGAGTTCTCTCACTACAAGAAAAACTGTATTTACCGACGGAAGTTGCGACGGAATTTCTGTCGCTGTAAATATATGCGACGGACAACGACGGATTTGGGACGGATTTGCATCAGTCGTAACCCGTCACGCAATCCGTCGACAATTTCGACAACGATCAACGGAACTTTCCGTCGGTAATTTTGTCAGACGGATTGCGACGGACTGCGACTGATATTTGCGACCGAACTTTCGTCGGAAAAGTTTGCGACGGATTGGGACGGATATATTGCGTCGCAAAAATTTAGCGACGGATGGTGACGCACCGAATCCGTCGGTAATGCGACGGATTCGGTGCGTCGCAGGTAGTTAAACACGTGTTATTCGTTTTGACCTAATTTCATCGCATTCCGTTGTTAGTTCGTCGCTATATGTGCATTCCGTCGCTTTCCGTCGATTTTCCGTCGCACGTTCCAATTATTTAACAACCGCGACATGTATTCTCCGTGGCAAAGAGAAAAAAAATAGAAAGTTTTAAAAAAAAATGTCGTTTTATTCTCGACAATGGATGTATGAAAGAATTGATTCTATTACGAATCAAATCTCAAAGCAATATGAAGAAGGGTTGCAAAATTTTATGTCGTTTGCCACGTCAAATCAGTCGTATTTGGAGAGCGAAAAGCTGCCTTGTTCGTGTGTAAAGTGCCAGAATAAAAAATGGCGGAGTTTGAATGAAGTGTGGAAACACTTATATTGTAAAGGTTTCATGCCGAATTATTTTGTTTGGCTTGCACATGGAGAAACCTATGATACATCATCATCACAAGATGGACATATGGTTGGATATGAAGAAATCAATAATACGACGTCGGAGATGACATTTGGAGAAGAAATAAGGAATCCATACACGGAAATGGTGAGTGATGCATTTCCCAACATCGTTCCATCGCCCCACATGGAGGAGGAACCAAACGTAGAAGCAAAAAGGTTTTATGGTATGCTTCATACGGCGAATACGGCGATATACGATGGATGCGTCCAAGGTCTTTCAAGGTTATCATTATCTTCACAGTTGATGAATATGAAGACAGATTATAATCTTCCAGAAAGGTGTATGGACGGTTTCACCCAGATGTTTAAACATTATCTCCCAGAAGGTAACACTGCACCTGAATCTTATTATGAAACTAAGAGTTTAATGCGGACGTTGGGTTTACCGTATCAGAAGATTGATGTGTGCGAGAACAACTGTATGATTTTCTGGAAAGAATTTACCGTATCAGAAGATTGATGTCTGCGAGAACAACTGTATGATTTTCTAGAAAGACGATTCAAATCTAATGCAATGTCGGTTCTGCGACAAAGACAGATACCGATCACGACGGAAATCATCAAAAAAAGGCAAGTTAATTCCTTTTAAAAGAATGTTTTATATGCCATTAACGGGTCGATTAAAGTGGTTATATCAATCCGAGAAGACTGCATCACATATGTGCTGGCACGCGGAACATTGTACTCCAGAAGGAGAAATGCATCATCCATCTGATGGATTGGCTTGGAAACATTTTCAACATGTATTTCCTGATTTCGCAAGCGAGTCTAGAAATGTATATGTACGGATGGGTTTAATCCATTGGAATGTTTGGTCCGAATTACTCTCTGTGGCCGGTGATTCTGACACCGTAAAATTTGCCTCCGGACATGTGCATGAATAGAGAGTTTTTGTTCCTGTCGATATTAGTGCCGGGGCCTAAACATCCTAGAAAAAGTCTAGATCTGTTTCTTCGACCGCTTATTGAAGAGATGACCAATTTGTGGCTCATTGGTGTCGAGGCATATGATGTGTCGATTATGCAAAATTTCTTACTTCGTGTCGTATTGATGTGGACCATTAGTGATTTTCCAGCATATTCAATGTTGTCTGGCTAGACAACACATGGGCGGCTAGCTTGTCCTTATTGCACAGATGAGACTGATTCATTTTGGTTGCAGAACGGGAGAAAGATGTGATGGTTTGATTGTCATCGTCGTTTTCTCCCGAGCAATCATGTGTTACGGCGTAACAAGAAGAATTTTCGTAAGAATAGGGTCGTAAATGACACTGCTCCGCTTGAGCTTACAGGTGATGAAATACTATTTGAAAGACTCGAAGATTGCGTGAGTCACGGATGAGACTGATTCATTTTGGTTGCAGAACGGGAGAAAGATGTGCTGGTTTGATTGTCATCGTCGTTTTCTCCCGAGCAATCATGTGTTACGGCGTAACAAGAAGAATTTTCGTAAGAATAGGGTCGTAAATGACACTGCTCCCCTTGAGCTTACAGGTGATGAAATACTATTTGAAAGACTGGAAGATTGCGTGAGTTCATATGGATTAGCAAAAACAGCAGACGTTGGCATGAATGGCCATTTGCAGATAGAAGGGTATGGTAATTTTCACAACTGGCACAAAAAAAGTATATTTTGGGAATTGCCTTACTGGAGACATCATAAGTTACGACACAATCTTGATGTTATGCATATTGAAAAGAATTTTTTCGATAACATCATTAATACGGTACTGAATGTTCCCGGAAGATCAAAGGACAATGTCAATTCAAGAAAGGATCTGAAATTAATTTGCTCGCGAAAAGAACTAGAGTTGACATCGGATGGAAAGGCACCCGTCCCGATATTTCGGGTTTCTGGAGAAGCTCAGAAAAACTTTTTCAAATGGTTGAAAGAAGATGTGAAATTTCCAGATGGATATTCTTCAAACATCTCTCGATGTGTTGATATTGAAGGAAATAAATTGATAGGTATGAAAAGTCATGATTGCCACGTCTTCATGCAGCGCTTACTTCCTATTGCCTTTGCCGATATACTTCCACAGAATGTACACGAAGCTTTATCAGGTTTGAATTAATTAATTACTGAAGCATTTTTTATATATAGATATATCTATTATTTTTTATATTACGGTTATATATAGTTTTTTTATTTTGATTTATCTTTTAGGAATCGGCATATTCTTCCACGAGTTATGTAGTCGGACGTTACGAGTTGAAGATGTCGAGATCTTGAAGCAAAATATCAGTTTAGTCTTGTGCAATCTAGAGAAGATATTTCCACCATCCTTTTTCGATGTCATGGAACATTGACCGATCCACCTACCACGAGAAGCTGAACTAGGGGGACCAGTTCAATTCAGGTATATATTTTTGTTTAATTTTTTAATATAAATGAATCAATTAATAATTCATATTTGTATTTGAAATGATTATTTTTCTGTATATTTAGATGGATGTATCCGTTCGAACGGTTCATGTACCATTTGAAGAAAAAGGTGAAACAAAAGGCTTTTGTGGAAGGATCAATCGCTGAACAATATATAAATGAGGAGATATCATTCTTCACATCATACTACTTTGAAGATCATATTTTGACAAAGAACAGAAGTCAGAATCGGTCATTACAGTGTGATGATGGACCCTCTTATTCGATGCATGTAGACATACCTCAGATTTTCTACAGAAAAGGGCGATGTGGTGGTAAATCGACTGATTCATATCTATCTGACAGAGATTACTATGTCATTCATACCCACGTATTGTTGAATTGTGAATATATTCTACCGTTTGAGAGGTTAGTACATTACATAAATTACTGTATAGAGAGAATATACTCTTCTACGTAAAAAATAATATTTTTACTGTATGTGTCAGGGTTTATGATGATGAAGTATATAATACTTATGGTCATCAAATATCTGATGAATAACTGAGCAGGATTAAAGAGAATGGATTTGCAACATGGTTGAAACAATATGTAAGTTATATTACGACATCTATATTTCATAATATATGTGTACGTATCATTAACTAATAAATTATTTTTTTTTTGGCAGATCGAGTCGTCATCTGAAGATCATCCGTTATGGTTATACGAATTAGTGCAAGGTCCACTTCGTCGACTCAAATGTTGGCCGATTTTCTTTACCAGGGGTTATGTTTTTCATACATATGAACACGGGGAACATCGTTCAACCCTCAACTACGGAGTATGTGTTAAAGGCTCGAACTACTGCGCTTCCGGTGATGAACCAGATTTTTATGGTATTTTACAACAAATTATACAGCTTGAGTATCCAGGACATGTCGGCTTACAAGTAATGATGTTTAGATGTGATTGGTTTGATTCAACACATGGTCGCGGAATCCACATCAACAAATCAGGCATCGTTGACATCTGTTATACTCGTCGATATGCAAAGTATGATCCATTTATTATGGCATCCCAAGCTGACCAGGTCTGTTTTGTACCATACCCGAAGAAGGTGAAACGAAGAAATGATGTCGACTGGAGGGCTGTTGTGAAGATCACCCCAAGAGGCACTATATTTAACGATAAAGATTCTGACCACATTCCTCTTCAAGACGAAGATATAAGGGTTGTTGTACGACTTGATGACCCAATCGATATTGAGAGACTAACATTACCGAATGCAGAATTTGAGGAGTTAGAGGTTGGAATCGATGATAATGCCGACAACACCGAAGATTCGAATGAAGAAACGACCGGCACTTCAGAACATGGATCGTTTGAATAATATTTGTATTTTACATTTTTTATTTTTTTTAATAATAACAAAATACCGACGGAATGTGACGAAAATTTCCGTCGCATTATGCAGAGTTTTTCGGGAAACACACAATTACGACGGAATGTCTGTCGCTATTTGGCTGAGATTCCGACAAATACCGACGGAATTGTCCGTCGCAAGTTGCCGAAACGTCAGATCATGCAGAGGTTTTCGGGAAACGGACAATTACGATGGAATGTCCGTCGCTATTGGTATGAGATTCCGACAAATACCGACGGAATTGTCCGTCGCAAGTTGCAGGAACGTCAGATCATGCAGAATTTTTCGGGAAACGCACAATTATGACGGAATGTCCGTCGCTATTGGTCTGAGATTCCGACAAATACCGACAGATTTGTCCATCGCAAGTTGCTTTTTTCGGGAAACGCACAATTACGACGGAATGTCTGTCGCTAAAACTGACGTGTCACCAATGCGTTTAAGGATTCCGACTCAAAGAGACGGGAGTATCCGTCGCTGAGTTAATTTGCTTTATGCTACGACGGAAATTCTGTCGTGACTGGTGACGTGGCATCGACGTGTTTAATGATTCCGACCCATTGCCGACGGATATTTCCATCGCATAATTAAATAAACAGGCAGAACTCAATCTTTCCCTCAGAATCGCGAAGTTTTGAGTATCCGCTCCGGCCAATCTCTCTCGCCGCTCTCACCGCCGTGTTCGTCACCGCTCTCACCGCCGTGTTCGTCGCCGTTCCCGTCATCTGTGCGCCTCTCCCAAACGGAATTGTCCGGCGTAAGTCTTTTAGATTTCGGATTCTTCTATGTGTTTCAATCTGTTCGGTTTGTGTTTTGATCTGTTCAGTTTGTTTCGTTTCGTTTCGTATGTGTTTTGTTCTGTACGTGTTTCGTTTCGTATGTGTTTCGTAGGGTTTATGATTCTGCTATGTTTAGGGTTATGAGGGTTTCGGTTAGGGTTTTGTAGGGTTTATGATTCTGCTATGTTTAGGGTTTCGTAGGGTTTCGGTTAGGGTTTCGAAGGGTTTATGATTCTGCCATGTTTAGGGTTTCGGCTAGGGTTTGTTGTTCTATACGGGTTAGGGTTTCGGATCTGTTAGGGTTAGGTTTTTGGATCTATTAGGGTTAGGGTTAGGGTTAGGATTAGGGTTAGGGTTTAGGTTAGGGTTAGGGTTTGGGGTTTCGTTTGGGGTTTAGAGTTTTATTACCTATTTGATACGATATTCTAACGAACTTTGTAGATGAGTCACGAAAGACGTGGTTCGGGTTCTCGTTCTGGTAGTCATAATGGGAACAACACTCGATCCCGGGGTCGTGGTGTTGGATCACCAGCGATCCAAAGTCAACGAACCCCTGATCAACTGCAGTTGGATCAACGTTTCACTGGCCAAGGTACTCCCTAGGCTTCATTTGAGGCCGGCGGTTCTGGCCATCGCTCTTTTTATGCTGGGATCTCTGTTAGAGAGATCCTGGCATCAGAGAGTCGACGACAACAACCTTGTATCAATCCTGATTCGGTTGATGGAGCGTTGTGGTAAGTATATTCTAACACCACTTTCGTTTGCGATTAAAATCAACCGTCGTTCAACTTAATTAATGTTTTTGAATATCATAGGTTTGATCGGAATGATCAGTTGGTTGAGAGTATCAAAACGATCTACCGTTCTGATTATCATGGCCCGTGGCATAGCATCTCTCGGGTCCCGCAAGATGTCTTGGCACGATGGTTTGCTGCTTTTGCGGTATTGTCTTAACTTGTTCGTTTTTTGTTTAATATATCTTTTTTAGTATTAAATAACTAACACATTTTGTTTAAAGCAATCTTATTACTGGGATCCTTCTGTGCATGATATCGTCCATCGTGCGTGGAAGGATTGTCTCGGTGCGAGATTGCGAGATAACCTTTATAAGTTGAAATTCTTGCAGAAGAAGCCGGACTGGATTAGTTTAGACGTCTGAGCGCAGCTGGAGTTAATATGGGATTCAGAGGAATCTCAAGAGAAGAGTCGGATCGCGTCGACGAATCGAAAGGCGAAGTCTGCTTCCGACCGTGCCCCAGGAACTCACACTGCGGGGAGAAGATCGTTTGCTAAAGTTGCTCTCAATATTGTAAGTATTTTGTGAAAATTGATTTATTTGTTTTTAAATATTAGTAAAATTTAAAAACAAATAAATCAATTTTATAACTTTTTTAGGCCGAGAAAGAAGGCGTTCAACCGTCTGCTCTGCGTGTCTTACAAGACACGCATCGTCGATCGAATGGGACGTACGTAGATCATCGTGCCCAAGAAATTGAAGAGGCCATTCAATCGAAGATTACCGATCGAATGACGATGGACGAGAGTAGCGATTCAACGCAATTGACTCCGCAGAAAATCAACAGCATGTATCTCGAGGTAATTTTTGTATTTGAAATAATATAATAGGTTAGAGTTTAAATATTATTTACATATTGTTTTGAAGGTCATTCCTCCCGATGCGAAAAGTCGGATTTATGGGATTGGTGCGTTGGCGAGTCAGCTCGGGGGTGGTGACGCATCTTCGTCGTCCGTGGTACATCATGTATCTCTGACGCGTGAAGTCGAGGAGCTGAAGAGAAAACACGCAGAGACTTCTGCGGAACTTGTAGCTGCTCGGGAGAAGATTGCTCAGTTTGATGCAGCTCAGGCGAAGATCGCTCTTTTAGAGGAGATTATGCACCGTTTTATGCCTCCGACCGATTCTGCCGGTTCGTCTGCTCCGAGTCCCGGTGTCAATCCCGATCCATCGGTTCATCAAGACGAGCAACATCCGCAAAATCTCGATGATTTCCCGGACAATTTCCCAGACAATTTATTTCGTTAGATTTCAATTTTGTAATATATAAAACAATTTCGGTTTTTTATAATATTATTGTATACTTATTTTTTTTAAACGAAATTATTATTTTTTTTCTTCGAATCCGTCGCATAAGAAATAATCCTATGGAAATCTTCTGTTGCTTTCCGTAGCTACGTAGCGACGGAAAACCCGTCGCCATGATATACCGACGGATAAATCCGTCATTAACGGCCGTCGCTAATTTGCGACTAATATCCGACCAATCCTCCCGTCCCTCTTTGCGACTAGTGTGCGATGGAAGATCCGTCGCAACATACGATGGAATTACGACGGAGATTCCTCGGTAAAAGCGACGACTGAATGACGGAATTTCCGTCGCGTTTACCATAGAAAAACGACGGAGTTTTCGTCGATCATATCGACTACATTGCGACAGTTAGGCCGTCGCTTTTACCGGCGGAATATTCCGTCGCTAAAAACGACTGACTTATGATGGGTTTGTTCCGTCGCAATTATGCGACGGATGCACGACTGGGATATGTTTGCGACAACCATTAACGGACGGAACTTATTCCGTCGATGTCCATCACAAACGAGATATACCGACGTAAATTCCTCTTTAGTGCGACGGATTATTCTGTCGGAAAAGTGAGTGTTTTTTGTAGTGTCTTACTCCATCATCTTGAGGAAATCCGCCTTGATGCGTATGAAAACGCAAAAATCTACAAAGAGAGGACGAAGAAATGGCACGACAAGCATATCCTCCAGCGGAATTTTCAGGTAAACGATCTTGTCCTTTTGTTTAACTCGCGGTTGCGACTTTTTCCAGAAAAGTTGAAATCCCGATGGTCTGGTCCATTCAAGATCAAATCCATTTCACCATGTGGTGCAATCGAACAATGGGATCATTCTGACGGTTCATTCAAAACTAACGCACAACGCCTTAAGCTCTACAATTCTGCATTCCCATCGGATGAGAGAGGAGCTATCGCCCTCTCCGACTGTTGGTTTAGTGCTCTATGATGTACTGTTTTGCAAGCATTATTTAGATACATTTGATGTATTGACACTTTCTATGTTTTATGGATGAGTGTTTTATTCATTACGTGTTTGGCATACTTGATATGTTATGAAATCCATGTATTGTTATGAACAATACTAAACTCCCTAGTCATATGTCATTGTGGGAATAATGATATAATAAGACTAGTATGATGTGTGATTGATGATCATAGAGATGATCATAGGTATTGGATATGATCACAATCATAGGTATTCGTTAGAGAACGGAATACTGGATTGACCCGCATGAGATTGTCACATGGACTTGCGTCATGACTTGAATCTCATATGACGGTTCCATGATTGGATCCTAAGACCTGAGATATCTACGGAATCAAACATGAGGAGTTGCGTACTTTAAATATGTCAAACACCCTGCGTAACAGGAAGACTATAATGTTGGTTTAGTGCTCTATGATGTACCGCTGCATGAGCTTTATTTGGATACATTTGATGTATTTACACCTTCTATGAGTTTATGGATGAGTGTGTTATTCATTACATGTTTTGGCATGCTTGATGTGTTATGATATCCATGTATTGTTGTGAACAATACTAAACTCCCTAGTCTTGTGTCGTTATGGGAATGATGACATAATAAGACTAGTATGATGTGTGATTGATGATTATAGAAATTATCATAGGTATTGGATACGATCACAGTCATAGGTATTCGTTGGAGAACGGAATACTGGATTGACCCGCATGAGATTGTCACATGGACTAGCGTCATGACTTGAATCTCATATGGCGGTTCCATGATTGGATCCTAAGACCTGAGATATCTACAGAATCCAACATGAGGAGTTGCGTGCTTTGATTACGTCAAACGTCCTGCATTACAGGAGGACTATAAAGGCGTGTATCAGGTACGAAACGAATCATGTGCTGGATTGTAGATAGTCAAGACGGGATTTGTACCTCTCGTAAAAGAGGGAGATATCGTTGGGCCCCTCGTGTGAGCGAGACTGTAGAAATGTGTGGTCGCACTATAGACGAACGTCGTCTATTTCAGACAGTCGAACTCAGTGAACGAGAAAGCAGTCGAATCAGATAAGGTGGCATGTCCATGCCTTATGTTCGACATATGATATCGTGATACAAAAGGATCATCAACCGGAATCATCACTGGCGTTCATAGGATCACGAACAATCTCTATTCGAGATAGGTAGTCATAGTGTCTTGCTAGAGACCGCCTATGACTTGTGTAACCGAAATAAGAGATTTCGGGTTATACTGCTATATCGGATGAGCCTACAGGGTCACACACACAGGAAAGGACGAATGCGCGAGAAGAGACGACAAAATCCCGGTGGAGCGGAGGCCAGACCGATCGGTCCAGACACGTGGACCGGTCGGTTCAGAGGTAACGTGCAAATGTTGCTCGGTCCGAAAAATGTTCCAGACCGATCGGTCCGGAACCATGGACCGATGTTCCGGACCGATCGGTCCACACGTAAAAATCTCTAGACCGATCGGTCCAGACGTCGGGATTTCCTAAGCTCGCTCTAATTAGGGTTTTAAGTGGGATTAAATTTGGGGAACGCCTCCTAAGCCTTTTGGCACGACTTTCAGACCCTTTGGGGAGTTTTTGAGAATGGAAAAACCTAGAGAAAAATCCCTGAAACCCTTGCGCAAAGAAGAACGTGTTCTTCAGTCCTAGCAGACAAGTTCCAACCGTTGGAATCCTTTCCGCCATGTGGATACGTGTAGAGGGTGAGGTATTCTTCCTGCCTTACGTGATCGGATGAACAACAGGTCCCAGATCGATTGAGGTAAGCATTCTAACGTTTCTATAAGATCATGCAAGATAGGTTTTAGGGTTTCATCAAAATTTTTGTTTTACATTCGCTGCGCAAACCCTAGAACCGATCTCTTAGGAATTAGGTTCGCTCTTGAGATCCTAGGAAACCCAACAGTGGTATCAGAGCCTGGTTGCTTTGTATGATTTTGTTAAAACCCGATCATGCACGTTATAGGATTTGAATCGTTTGAATCTGTGTTTGCTTTGATGTTATGCATGATTTGATTGTGGATCTAGAGTAGATTTTATGTTCATTGTTGCATACTGTGCAAGGGCTTCGAATTCTGAGTTCGCAGGCGAAAACCGGGTTGAATTCGGGTCTGAAACGGGTCTGAAACGACGAAAACGAGATCTGATCACGTTTTCGCCTGGACCGATCGGTCTGGTCCTCTGGACCGATCGGTCTAGGGTTTCGCGGGTCGGTTGGACCGACAGGTCTGGACTGAACGGTCCACACGTGTGGACCGATCGGTCTGGACCAAGACCGATCGAAAGGTCTGGACCGTTCTGGACTGTATAGACCGAATTGCGTAGACCGACCGGTCCAGGCTCTGGACCGATCGGTGCGTGTCCCGAGGCTTCACCAAAATTTTTGGTTTTTCGTTTCAGGATCTGGTTTGAGCAATCGTTGCTTAATCCGATCAACTGTGATTCAGAATAGCATGGTTCGTTCGTTTGGATGGTCCATAGTGAATGAATGCATGTAACTTAATCAAGATATTAGATATGCTTGATTGAGTGGGAGCTTCGGAATTGGGATTACATAATCGAATGGATGGTCTATTCGAATTATGTACAATCGTTGCACAGAAACCGGTTAGATCTAGGAGTTCTACGAGTAAAGCACTTGTCAAGGCCTCGATCGTACGTGTCATGGGCCATGCCAAAGCTGGGTGTGCCGTGATATCTTGGTGAGGTAAGATGGAGAAATGGTTGTTCTCGTAGCTTGAAAGTAGATGCTTGATCTAAGTGTGTTTTCGAAAATCCCTTATTTATGTAATGCTAAGCGTGTACCTTCCATTACTAGAGCGCCTGTCAAGGCATCGATCGTCCGTATCACGGGTCATGCCAAAGCTGAGCGTGTCGGATTATCTTTGTGAGGCAGGGTGGGAAATCGTGGTTCCTACAGCTTGAATATGGTTTACTTTAGGTTAAGTCGTCAGGTTTGACTTGAGACTTAATGGTACAGATGAGACGAGTATACAATGATATTCGATATCATAGTCTCATAAAAGATCTAAGAATCACATTGGAAATACGGATCGTATTTGAAATACGGATCTTAGTCCTAAATAGCGTAAGACTGAGTGTAACAACTCATTCGTATGTGAAATACGGATCTTAGTCCCATATAGAAAATTATTGTAGGATTAATTTTCTGCATGGGAATATAGCTTGTATGTGCATCTATGTTGTCGTTGATTGATGATGGACTAGCTGGTAGTAAATCATTGATAGAATCTGCATTTTGTTTTTGTTCATTCTGTTTTTGTCTTTTTTTGTAGGACATGGCGTCAACTGGTAGCGTACCGAATTTGACAATGCGATCTATTCTTGAGAAGGATAAGCTGACCGAGACGAACTTCTTGGACTGGTATCGTAACTTGAGAATAGTTCTCAACCACGATAAGAAGTCGTATGTTCCCTCAATCTGCCTCTGCAGATTCGGGGCCATGCTTCTCAACATGAGACAGGAGATCTCAATGTCGTCAGTCTGATGCTTCAACCAAGCATCCCTGACAGCTCTCGTGGCATTGGCCACAGGCTCTGGTGGTAGAGTCCTTTCCAGGACATACGACTTCTTATCGTGGTTGAGAACTATTCTCAAGTTACGATACCAGTCCAAGAAGTTCGTCTCGGTCAGCTTATCCTTCTCAAGAATAGATCGCATTGTCAAATTCGGTACGCTACCAGTTGACGCCATGTCCTACAAAAAAAGACAAAAACAGAATGAACAAAAACAAAATGCAGATTCTATCAATGATTTACTACCAGCTAGTCCATCATCAATCAACGACAACATAGATGCACATACAAGCTATATTCCCATGCAGAAAATTAATCCTACAATAATTTTCTATATGGGACTAAGATCCGTATTTCACATACGAATGAGTTGTTACACTCAGTCTTACGCTATTTAGGACTAAGATCCGTATTTCAAATACGATCCGTATTTCCAATGTGATTCTTAGATCTTTTATGAGACTATGATATCGAATATCATTGTATACTCGTCTCATCTGTACCATTAAGTCTCAAGTCAAACCTGACGACTTAACCTAAAGTAAACCATATTCAAGCTGTAGGAACCACGATTTCCCACCCTGCCTCACAAAGATAATCCGACACGCTCAGCTTTGGCATGACCCGTGATACGGACGATCGATGCCTTGACAGGCGCTCTAGTAATGGAAGGTACACGCTTAGCATTACATAAATAAGGGATTTTCGAAAACACACTTAGATCAAGCATCTACTTTCAAGCTACGAGAACAACCATTTCTCCATCTTACCTCACCAAGATATCACGGCACACCCAGCTTTGGCATGGCCCATGACACGTACGATCGAGGCCTTGACAAGTGCTTTACTCGTAGAACTCCTAGATCTAACCGGTTTCTGTGCAACGATTGTACATAATTCGAATAGACCATCCATTCGATTATGTAATCCCTTGATCTAAGTGTGTTTTCGAAAATCCCTTATTTATGTAATGCTAAGCGTGTACCTTCCATTACTAGAGCGCCTGTCAAGGCATCGATCGTCCGTATCACGGGTCATGCCAAAGCTGAGCGTGTCGGATTATCTTTGTGAGGCAGGGTGGGAAATCGTGGTTCCTACAGCTTGAATATGGTTTACTTTAGGTTAAGTCGTCAGGTTTGACTTGAGACTTAATGGTACAGATGAGACGAGTATACAATGATATTCGATATCATAGTCTCATAAAAGATCTAAGAATCACATTGGAAATACGGATCGTATTTGAAATACGGATCTTAGTCCTAAATAGCGTAAGACTGAGTGTAACAACTCATTCGTATGTGAAATACGGATCTTAGTCCCATATAGAAAATTATTGTAGGATTAATTTTCTGCATGGGAATATAGCTTGTATGTGCATCTATGTTGTCGTTGATTGATGATGGACTAGCTGGTAGTAAATCATTGATAGAATCTGCATTTTGTTTTTGTTCATTCTGTTTTTGTCTTTTTTTGTAGGACATGGCGTCAACTGGTAGCGTACCGAATTTGACAATGCGATCTATTCTTGAGAAGGATAAGCTGACCGAGACGAACTTCTTGGACTGGTATCGTAACTTGAGAATAGTTCTCAACCACGATAAGAAGTCGTATGTCCTGGAAAGGACTCTACCACCAGAGCCTGTGGCCAATGCCACGAGAGCTGTCAGGGATGCTTGGTTGAAGCATCAGACTGACGACATTGAGATCTCCTGTCTCATGTTGAGAAGCATGGCCCCGAATGAAAGAGCGTGTTTGATATGATCAATCAGCTCAAAACCATGTTTGAGGAACTAGCGCGTACTGAGAAGTACAAGACGCTGAAAGCTCTGGTGAAGACGGAGATGCCGAGAGGCAGTTCTATCAACACCCACGTCCTCAACATGAGAGCTCATATTGAGGAATTGAGCGTATGGGAGTGAAGCTCGATGGAGATTTGGCCGTGGACTTGATCCTGATGTCATTACCCGAGGACTATAATCAGTTCGTGATGCAATACCATATGCACAGGATGACTAAGAGCTTAGCTGAACTGCATGGGATGCTGAAATCGGCCGAGCAGGATATCGTCTAAGCCTAAACCTGATAAGGGTGACTGTCATTACTGCGGAGTGTCTGGACACTAGAAGCGTAATTGTCACCTTTACTTGGAGGACCGGAAGGACAAGAACCTTGGTGAAGCTTCTGCCTCAAGTATTCATGTTATAGAAGCTAACATTTGTACTACATCTTCGTGGGTATTGGATACCGGAAGTGCCTCACACATTTGTGAAAATGTGCAGGGACTAAGAAGAAGTAGGATGTTGGCAAAGGAAGAAGCGGATCTACGTGTCGGAAATGGAGCAAGAGTTGCTGCATTCTGTGTTGGCGTTTATGATTTGCATCTTTCTTCTGGACTTGTTTTAGAATTGAGTAATTGTTACTATGTGCCTGCGATTAGCAAAAACATCATTTCTATTTCATGTCTGGATTTGGATGGTTTTCGATTTGTGATTGAGAACTCGAGTTTGATGATTTATCGAGGCAATATTTACTATGGTAATGGTTATCTTGTGAATGGTTTATACGTCTTGAATGATCAGCCTTCGAACTCGACATTGTCCATCTATAACGTGAGTACTAAACGATTTAAGCCGAACAACTTAAACCCGACCTTCCTCTGGCATTGTCGTCTAGGCCATATAAACGAGAAACGCATTCAGAAGCTTCATTCTGAAGGTCTTCTGGATTCATTTGACTTTGAATCTCTTGAATCTTGCGACAAGATGACGGAGCATCCTTTCAAAGGGAAAGGACAGAGAGCGACAGAGTTATTGGACCTGATACATAGTGATGTATGCGGACCAATGAACTGTCCAGCTAGAGGAGGTTATCTGTATTTCGTTACGTTCACTGATGATTTCAGTCGATGCCATTATGTCTATTTGACGAGACATAAGTCTGAAACACTTGAAATGTTCAAGGCTTTCAGAAACGAAGTACAGAACCAGCTTGGCAAGACGATCAAGACACTTC
>NW_010966425.1:76827-80711 GCF_000463585.1 Tarenaya hassleriana
CGTTCAACCTGTTTCAATACCAGTTGTGACTCAACCTTCGACGAGTGAACCTCAGAGATCAGGCAGGATTCGCCAAGAGCCTGTGAGATACGGATTTCTCGTGACTGGGAATGAGGAGCTCATGTTATTGGAACATGATGAGCCTACCACATACCCAGAGGCTATGGCGAGTCCGGATTCTGAGAAATGGTGCGATGCTATGAAGTCCGAGATGCAATCCATGTCAGACAACCAAGTATGGACTCTGGTTGATGCATCTGAAGGGATAAAACCCATCGGATGCAAGTGGATATTCAAGAAGAAGACCGACATGGATGGCAACGTGCACACCTATAAGGCACGACTTGTGGCGAAAGGATTCTGTCAGATTCATGGTATTGACTATGATGAGACCTTTTCGCCCGTAGTTATGCTGAAGTCCATCAGGATTCTGCTTGCCATAGCCGCATATCATGACTATGAGATATGGCAAATGGATGTCAAGGCCGCGTTCCTTAACGGGAACTTGACCTTGGATGTGTACATGACACAACCCGAAGGTTTTGTCGATCCAAGGAACCCGGAGAAGGTGTGCAAGATTCAAAGGTCCATTTATGGACTGAAGCAGGCTTCGAGGAGCTGTGAACCTTCGCTTTGATGAGACAATCAAAAAGTTTGGTTTCTCACAGAACGAAGACGAACCGTGTGTTTACAAGAAGGTTAGTGGGAGCATAGTAGTATTTCTAGTGCTGTACGTGGATGACATTCTCCTTATAGTGAATGACGTTCCTACCTTGCAAGACGTTAAGTCTTGGCTAGGAACACAGTTTTCTATGAAGGACCTAGGAGAAGCGGCCTATATTTTAGGCATCAAGATCTATAGAGATTGATCGAGGCGGCTTCTAGGATTGAGTCAGAGTACTTACATCGATAAGGTCTTGAAACGGTTCAAGATGCAAGATTCCAAGAAAGGAACCTTACCGATGAGCAGTGGCACAGTTCTCTGATCACACGGTTTTTCCACCGGTTTTTCTAACGTCATACACTTTGATTTTTCTCATATTTTAGGCATAATAGAACGTTAGACGGTCATGGGTAGGATTCTTTCCCCCATTTTCCTTGCAGGATGATCGAACGAGGATATTTGCGCACGAGGCACGGGAAAGGAGCGGAATCGAGAGGTCCCAGAGAACTCAGAGAATATGAGCGGCCCGCCCATCTAACCAGGCGGAGTAGTAACTTTGTTGTGGGTGAGGGATCCCCACTTTTGTATGGACACCTATGCTTATCTATGATGGTTTTGAGTTTTCTTCCATGGGTTTGATGTTTTGTGCTTAATGCTATTGATTTGGATGAACCCCTAATCGATATGGCTATAGAACACATTGATCATAGGGATATGGGAATGATGTTTGGAACCAAATGTCAAATGAGTGAGTTATTCACATTGGAAGACGTCTTAGTTTGTTTAGGGTTCATGATAGGGTACACTAATGCATCTAGAGATCATTTAGATCATTGGAAAATGGGTGAATCGATTCTCTAGGTAGTGAGTTTAAGCTCGGGAGAGACAAACTCTAGAAGAAGTGCTTGAAACCCCCTTTTGGAAGATAAACCCATAGGCATTGTAGCATCACTAACCGTCCATGCGATTTTTGAGGGATCCCGAACCTACAACGCCTCGAATCATCGTTTACAAACCGTTAATCTTATTTGTTTGTTTCCATTCCGACACACACCATCATTCGTATTTTTATTTGATTTCCATTCTACCTTAGAGATAGACTAATACATCCTAGTCCTCGTGTTCGACCCCGGTACTACAACTTCCGTATACTTGCGGATAGTGGTACGGATCAGGTATTAAATATAAGACTCGGTGCATGCGCATCAAGTTTTTGGCGCCGTTGCCGGGGACTAGGCGTTTTCGTGTTAGTCTAGATTTTTGCTAGATCACCATTTCTTGGATTCTTGCTTGGATTACTTTGCGACATAACTTTTTCACAGCACTTTCGGTTCGTTTTGTCTCTTTGGTGCGCAGCTCTTCCGGTGCATGACAAGAAGCACAACCAGTGGAGATCAACTTGTCTTCGACCCTGAAATAGAAAGGACTCTACGCTTCGCTCGGAGACAGCAAAGACAATGGGGAATGGCTGAAGAAATGTTGAGAGAAAACAACGCACGGAGAGAACAACCCGAATTAGCCGAAGAGTTGTTGAGAGGGGCCAATGCCCAAAGGGGTCCAGCCCAAGCAGCCCCTAGAACGCTTCAAACGTACACACAACCGAAGCACACCCAACTACTATCATGCATAAATCGGGGACCGTTAGAAGATTTCGAACTCCTCCCGTAATGCATTCAAATGCTCAACAACATGAGTTTCCGGGGGAGACCAAACGAGGATCCGAATGCACACCTTACAAACTTCAAGATGAACTATAAGGCAATCAAGAAGGGACCGGGGATTACTCTTGAAGATGTGTTTCTTGAAACCTTCCCATATTCGCTTACGGAGAGAGCTAGAGATTGGCTCTACACCCTTGAGCCAAACTCTATCTCGACATGGGATGAAATGGAAGAACAGTTCCTTATGCAATACCACTCCCCTACCAAGACTCAACATGCGAGAAATCGGATAAATGCCTTTGTGCAAGAGGATGGGGAGAATCTCCATGATGCATGGGAACGCTTCAAGGAATATCAAAGAATGTGCCCTCACCATGGAATGGAGAGAGACTACCTTCTATCCATCTTTATCCATGGGTTAAAGGATGATACTCGGTCTTGGATTGATGCAGCGTGTGGAGGTGATATTTATGACATCCCTTTCCAAGAGTTAGAAGCGGCAATCGCAAAACTGGCCAAAGGACGCAACCATACGTCCAATAAGTTCAGTAGGAGGAGCTCAGTGAAAGGTGATGTGGGAGAGAACGCAGCTCATTGTTGGTTGTAATGCTCTACGATGATCCGTGATATGACATTTTGACTATGTATTGATTCATTGGTTTATGAATGCATTACTTTTCCCGTTATATGATTAGCATGTTTGTTATATTACGGTAAATATCCTTGAATCATTGCAGATGATTCTAAATTCCCTGGTCAGTTATCATTGTGGGAACAATGATGAATTAAGACCAGCATGATGTGTGATAGATGATTATGATCATATGCATTAGATGCAAATCACAATCATGGGTTCTCGTTTGGAACGAGTTACTAGATGACCCACATGAGATTGTCACATGGACATGAGTCATGACTTGAATCTCATACAGCGGTTCATTCTTGGATCCTCAGACCTGAGATGTCTAGAGTATCTGATATGAGAAGTGACGTGTCTTGACTGCGTCAAACGTCGTCTTTAACCGGATGATCATAACGGCGTTGCTCAGATACGTTCACGAATCATATGCAGATAGTAGACATGCAATACGGGACTTGTCACCTCCTACGCAGGAGAGATGTCGCTGGGCCCCTCGTGGAAATCGGACTGTGAAAATGCGTGGCCACGCTATAGATGAATGTACATCTATTTTATCAGTCGGTTTGCCTAGACGAGTAAGCGGTTGAACTTGAAGGGTGACTCATACCATGCCCTTGTTCAACATACGACATCGTGAGACAAAGGATCAGAACTCGAACTATTGCTGGCTTTGTTAGATCACCTCTAACTCTATTCTAGGTGGGTGGTCATGGCGTCTTGCTAGAGACTAACCATGACTTGTGGTTCGGGAAAGGTTCCCGAAGCCACTGCCACTTCGAATGGGCCTACAGGGTCACACACCATTAGGGATGGATCACACGTGAAGAGAACAACGCGAGAAAAGAGCGACGAAGCGATCTGGAAGAGTTCCGCTGAGGAACGTTCGTTCCGCTGAGGAACGGACGGACCGTTCCGCAAG
>NW_010966425.1:80747-81624 GCF_000463585.1 Tarenaya hassleriana
CACGTAGAAATATGGACCGTCCGTTCTACGTTAAAAGCCAGACCGTCCGGTCCACGACCTAGACCGGACGGTCCGACTTTCAGGCAGATTTCGTATTTCGCGTTTTAAGGGTTTTGGGCAATTCTAATTAATGAGAGAGCTGCCACAAACCCTAGAGTATGAACCTCAGACGTCCAACACACTTATGAGAGCTTAGAGAAGCTTGATTTCGAGTTCTATTGATTGGAATATCGATTTCAAGTCAAGGACATCGTTTTCTCTTCACAAATCCTAGCAGATACGTTCCAAAGTGTTGGAATTCATCCCGCCGGTGTGGATACGTGTAGAGGAGTTGTGCTTTCAACTCTCGGTGATTAAAACAGGCCCTGGATCGATTGATACTTCCAGATCTTGAAAGAACGAGGTAAGTATTCGAATCCCACGACGATATACACGATTGTTCGGGTTATTTCACAATTGGTTTTGTGTGACGTTTGGCTAGGTTTAGATCTTTCCTTCCGCTGCGTGAAACCTAGAATCCAAACCCTAGATCGATGAGATCGCATGCTAGGAACCCGAAGGGAACCCAACAGTGGTATCAGAGCCTGGTTCTCTGTATATCGCCGTGCCTGTTGCTTGTTTGCATGATTTTAATTGTTGAGATGCATGTGAACAATAGATCTTTGCAGGTTTGCATGATTTTAATTGTTAGAATGCATGTAGACTATAGATCTATGCATGTTTTCATGGTTTTAATGGTTAGAATGCATGTAAACATGAGATCTATGCTTGTTTGATGAATTTGATTGTTGAATGATGCATGGATGAGCTATGGTTCTTGGGAGGCTTGATGGTGCATCAAAACGGGGATGAAAACCCTAGTTTACGGGACCCAAAA
>NW_010966425.1:81881-87210 GCF_000463585.1 Tarenaya hassleriana
TCTGGAACGGACGGTCCACGTGTTTCTCTGGACCGTCCGTTCCAGTGTTCAGGTTTTTCCAAAGTTAAACCGACGGTCGGTTTGGACCTTGGACAATCCGTGATTCTGCAGAATTCAGATTTTGATCGAACAATTGTTGTGTTGGATCGATTATCAGAATCGGAATCAAAGCCTCACTTAAGACCAAGCTTGATGACAATCCAGAATTCAGAGTTTTTTATTGTGCAATCGTTGTCTCGAATCAAATATCTGAATTAGGATAGTGAAAGGGTTCTGGTATCGAATCTAAGGCAAACAAATGTTGTTTGGCCAAGAGATTCTGTATATGGACGACTCAAACGAACTACGAGTAGTCCATCCTAGTTGATCAGAACAACTTGACTGGAATGACTTGAATCCAGTCAAGGTATCCTGGTGTTCAAGACAAATGAAGGCTCATGTTTTAATCTCAAGCTATTACCGCCCATTAGTAGAGCAACTGTCAAGGTCTCGATTGTCATGGTTACGGGTCATGCCCTAGCTGAGCGTGTCTGACTATCTTGGTGAGGCAGTATGGAGAAATCGTGATTCTCATAGCTCAAATATGGTTGAGCTTGAATTGGGTTATCAAGTCGGACTTGGACCTAATGGTAAGGATGGGATGAGGAACATGCAGTGATAGCGTATCACTATCCCATACTCATCTAGGAATCACATAGGATGTGATTGACAAAACGTTGTCTACCTAAATAGCATGGTTTTGAGCGTCATGCCCTAGCTGACTCAAAAGCATGTGAAATATGGATCCTAGCTCACTTGGAAACTCATTGAGGGTGTTTTTCTTAGTGGGAGCCTGTCATATTGCATCTATTATCTGTGTTAGTAAGTGTACTAAGTGACTTGCATATTTTCTGTCTGTTTGTTTGTCTTTTTCTGTAGTGTATATCTGTTGCAGGAATCTGGTTAATCTCACCATGCGATCTATCCTTATGAAGGATAAGCCTCTGACCAAGGCTTCTGGATCGATCATTGATGCTTATTGGAAGCATGAGGATGATGATCTGGACGTGTCCAGCTTGATGCTTGGAAAGAAGTCTTCGGAAATGCGTGAGCAATTAGATGACATGGACAATTCATTGATGGATGATCAGTTGAATATGTCATTCCAAGAGAAAGCTGGGAGCCAAGGGAAGAATGATATGGTGATTGTTGGAAAGAGTTCCAGCAAGAGGAAACGTTCCAAAGGTAAGGGCAAAAGGAAATTGACAAGTGTTGTCACTAAGCCTAAGCCCAAACCCAAGAAGGAAGAGTGTTATTTATGTCATGCCATCGGGCATTGGTATAGAAATTGCAGACTCTACATGGAAGATCAAAGGAAGAAGAAGCTTGCAGAAGCTTCAACTTCTGGTATCTTCGTTATAGAGGCCAACTTATGTACTTCTTCATCATGGGTATTAGATACATAAGTTGGCCTCTATAACGAAGATACCAGAAGTTGAAGCTTCTGCAAGCTTCTTCTTCCTTTGATCTTCCAGGTAGAGTCTGCAATCTCTATACCAATGCCCAATGGCATGACAGAAATAACACTCTTCCTTCTTGGGTTTGGGCTTAGGCTTAGTGACAACACCTGTCAATTTCCTTTTGCCCTTACCTTTGGAACGCTTCCTCTTGCTGGAACTCTTTCCAACAATCACCATATCATTCTTCCCTTGGCTCCCAGCTTTCTCTTGGAATGACATATTCAACTGATCATCCATCAATGAATTGTCCATGTCATCTAATTGCTCACGCAATTCCGAAGACATCTTTCCAAGCATCAAGCTAGACAAGTCCAGATCATCATCCTCATGCTTCCAATAAGCATCAATGATCGATCCAGAAGCCTTGGTCAGAGGCTTATCCTTCATAAGGATAGATCGCATGGTGAGATTAACCAGATTCCTGCAACAGATATACACTACAGAAAAAGACAAACAAACAGACAGAAAATATGCAAGTCACTTAGTACACTTACTAACACAGATAATAGATGCAATATGACAGACTCCCACTAAGAAAAACACCCTCAATGAGTTTCCAAGTGAGCTAGGATCCATATTTCACATGCTTTTGAGTCAGCTAGGGCATGACGCTCAAAACCATGCTATTTAGGTAGACAACACTTTGTCAATCACATCCTATGTGATTCCTAGATGAGTATGGGATAGTGATACGCTATCACTGCATGTTCCTCATCCCATCCTTACCATCAGGTCCAAGTCCGACTTGATAACCCAATTCAAGCTCAACCATATTTGAGCTATGAGAATCACGATTTCTCCATACTGCCTCACCAAGATAGTCAGGCACGCTCAGCTAGGGCATGACCCGTAACCATGACGATCGAGGCCTTGACAGTTGCTCTACTAATGGGCGGTAATAGCTTGAGATTTCAAAATTGAGGCTTCATTTGTCTTGAACACCAGGATACCTTGACTGAATTCAAGTCATTCCAGTCAAGTTGTTCTGATCAACTCGGATGAACTACTCTTAGTTCCTTTGAGTCGTCCATATACAAAATCTCTTGGCCAAACAACATTTGTTTGCCTTAGATTCGATACCAGAACCCTCTCAATATCCTAATTCAGATATTTGATTCGAGACAACGATTGCACAATCAAAACTCTGAATTCTGGATTGTCATCAAGCTTGGTCTTAAGTGAGGCTTTGATTCCGATTCTGATAATCGATCCAACACAACAATTGTTCGATCAAAATCTGAATTCTGCAGAATCACGGATTGTCCAAGGTCCAAACCGACCGTCGGTTTAACTTTGGAAAAACCTGAACACTGGAACGGACGGTCCAGAGAAACACGTGGACCGTCCGTTCCAGTTCTTGTGACTGGAAACGACGAACTCATGTTGTTAGAACATGACGAGCCTACGTCGTATTCAGAGGCTGTGGCGAGTTCCGATTCCGAGAAATGGCACCAGGCCATGGAGTCTGAGACGCAATCCATGTACGACAACAAAGTGTGGACTTTGGTCGATTCATTCGATGGTATTAAGACCATTGGATGCAAATGGGTTTTCAAGAAGAAAACGATGAAACCTTTTCACCAGTTGTGATGCTTAAATCCATACGGATTCTGCTGGCCATAGCTGCGTATTATGACTACGAGATATGGCAGATGGACGTCAAGACCGCATTCCTTAACGGGAATTTGCTCGAGGATGTGTACATGACACAACCCGAGGGTTTTGTTGATCCTAAGAGTCCGAGGAAGGTGTGCAAGCTTCAAAGATCCATTTATGGACTGAAGCAGGCTTCGAGGAGCTGGAATCTTCGATTTGACGAGGCAGTCAAAACGTTTGGCTTCCTGCAAAACGAAGATGAGCCATGCGTTTACAAGAAGGTCAGTGGGAGCGCAGTGGTCTTCCTTGTACTTTATGTGGATGATATATTGCTCATCGGAAATGACATTTCTACCTTGCAAGGAGTAAAATCCTGGCTAGGATCGGTCTTTTCGATGAAGGACTTAGGAGAAGCCGCCTATATTCTAGGAATCAAGATCTATAGAGATAGATCGAGAAGGCTTCTTGGTCTAAGTCAGAGTACATACATTGACAAGGTCTTGAATCGGTTCAAGATGCAAGACTCCAAGAGGGGTGCCTTGCCAATGGGACATGACGTGGCTCTTAGCAAGACTCAGTGTCCAAGGACATAGGATGAGCAAGAGCGTATGAGTAGGATTCCATATACCTCGGCAATTGGATCCATCATGTACGCCATGTTATGTATTCGTCCGGATGTATCATATGCATTGAGTATGACTAGTAGATATCAGTCTACACCAGGTGAGGCTCACTGGATTGCGGTCAAGAACATCCTTAAGTACTTGAGAAAGACTAAGGATTTGTTCTTGGTGTATGACGGATTGGAAGACGAGCTCGCTATAAAGGGTTATACCGATGCTAGTTTCCAAACCGACAGAGATGACTTCAGATCGCAGTCAGGTTACGTTTTCTGCCTAAACGGTGGGGCTATTAGTTGGAAGAGTTCCAAACAACCAACCGTTGCAGATTCGACTACAGAACCCGAGTACATAGCAGCATCGGATGCAGCTAAAGAAGCTGTTTGGATCAGGAAATTTGTGGGAGACCTGGGGGTCATTCCTAGCGTTGCAGATCCCATTGACTTGTACTGTGACAACAATGGTGCGATCGCACAAGCAAAGGAACCCCGGTCACACCAGAGATCCAAACACATACTCAGGCGATTTCACATAATCAGAGAAATCATCGACAGAGGAGACGTGAAAATAAGTAGAGTGTCGACAGATGATAATATTGCCGACCCATTGACGAAGCCTCTCCCTTCGTCAAAGCATGATGGTCATGTTATGGGTATGGGGATTAGATGCTTGTAGGATAGATCATAGAGCATAGTGGGAGATTGTTGGTTGTAATGCTCTACGATGATCCGTGATATGACATTTTGACTTTGTATTGATTCATTGATTCATGAATGCATTACATTCCCGTTATATGATTGGCATGTTTGTTATATTGCGGTTATCCTTGAATCATCATAGAATGATTCTAAACACCCTGGTCAGTTATCATTGTGGGAACAATGATGAATTAAGACCAGCATGATGTGTGATAGATGATTATGATCATATGCATTAGATGCAAATCACAATCATGGGTTCTCGTTTGGAACGAGTTACTGGATGACCCGCATGAGATTGTCACATGGACAGAGTCATGACTTGAATCTCATAAAGCGGTTCGTTCTTGGATCCTCAGACCTAAGATGTCTAGAGTATCTGATATGAGGAGTGACGTGTCTTGACTGCGTCAAACGTCGTCTTTAACCGGATGATCATAACGGCGTTGCTCAGATACGTTCACGAATCATATGCAGATAGTAGACATGCAATACGGGACTTGTCACCTCCTACGCAGGAGAGATGTCGCTGGGCCCCTCGTGGAAATCGGACTGTGAAAATGCGTGGCCACGCTATAGATGAATGTACATCTATTTTATCAGTCGGTTTGCCTAGACGAGTAAGCGGTTGAACTTGAAGGGTGGCTCATACCATGCCCTTGTTCAACATACGACATCGTGAGACAAAGGATCAGAACTCGAACTAATGCTGGCTTTGTTAGATCACCTCTAACTCTATTCTAGCTGGGTAGTCATGGCGTCTTGCTAGAGGCTAACCATGACTTGTGGTTCGGAAAAGGTTCCCGAAGCCACTGCCACTTCGAATGGGCCTACAGGGTCACACACCATTAGGGATGGATCACACGTGAAGAGAACAACGCGAGAAAAGAGCGACGAAGCGATCTGGAAGAGTTCC
>NW_010966425.1:87381-97095 GCF_000463585.1 Tarenaya hassleriana
GCAGTTTTCGGTTTTCGTGTTTTAAGGGTTTTGGGCAATTCTAATTAAAGAGAGAGCCGCCACAAACCCTAGAGTATGAACCTCAGACGTCCAAAACACTCATGAGAGCTTAGAGAAGCTTGATTTCGAGTTCTATTGATTGGAATATCGATTCCAAGTCAAGGACATCGTTTTCTCTTCACAAATCCTAGCAGATACGTTCCAAAGTGTTGGAATTCATCCCGCCGGTGTGGATACGTGTAGAGGAGTTGTACTTTCAACTCTCGGTGATTAAAACAGGCCCTGGATCGATTGATACTTCCAGATCTTGAAAGAACGAGGTAAGTATTCGAATCCCACGACGATATACACGATTGTTCGGGTTATTGCACAATTGGTTTTGTGTGACGTTTGGCTAGGTTTAGATCTTTCCTTCCGCTGCGTGAAACCTAGAATCCAAACCCTAGATCGATGAGATCGCATGCTAGGAACCCGAAGGGAACCCAACACTCATAAGGCGGTGCTGGCCGACCTTGCTGAGATAAAGGTCCAACTCACCAATGCCAAACAAATAGCTGCTGTGGAAGATCACAATTTAGTGCAAGTTCAACCGGGGATGTACATGGTTGATCAAGAAGCGGAAGAAGCCAACTATGTCGGCCCGAACCAATACACTCATCCATCCAACCTATACAACCCGGGATTGAGAAATCATCCCAATTTCTCTTACAAGAACACGTCAAACGCGCTAAATCCCCAGTCCGCTTTCCAAGGAAACAACCAAGGACCCCCAGGTTTCCAACCAAAGTACCAAAGCAAGGTCAAGGGAGCCAAGGTTATCAAGAGAATTCCAACTATAGACCACAGCAAGTGCAACCCAAGGAGCAAGACCCGAATATCAAGGATATGATGTTCCAAATTCTCTAAGGTCAAAAATCACAAAGAGTATCCATTGGGAGCATTGAAAATGAGCAAATTGCGTTCAAAGAACAATTGGAAGGAGTACAAGCTCACTTGAAGATCTTGGACAATCAAGTAGCCCAACTTGCATCTTTCTCCTCATCAAGACAGCAAGGCATGCTTCCCGGTAAAAACGAGGTGAACCCTCGTGAGCACATCAATGCAGTGGAGCTAAGGAGTGGGAAACAACTTCCGGAGATCATTCCCCCGATGGTTGAGAAGACATCGCCTCCAAGGCTAACAAGAGAGGAAAAAAGAAAATCTGTAGAGAAAGATACTCCTAAGGTGCAAGAACAGGAGAAAGAACTAGTCTACATTCCCCCTCCGCCTAAGGTACCCCCGATATCCTTTCCTTCTCGTTTAAAGAAATTTAATGAGGACAACCAATTTGGAAAGTTCGCGGAAATGCTGAAGAAGATGGAGATTACAATGCCCTTCCATGAGGCAATTCTTCAAATGCCCTCATATGCGAAATTCCTCAAGGATATTTTGACGAAGAATCGGGTAGTGGAAAAAGAGACTGTAGTATTGAGCACTGAAATTAGCGCAACCATTACAAAGCAAACTTCCCCCGAAGATGTCTGATCCGGGAAGTTTCTCTATTCCATGCAAGTTGGGGAATATCGAGATTGATAGAGCATTATGTGATCTTGGAGCTAGCGTGAGTTTGATGCCACTATCCGTTTACAAGAAGTTGAATATAGGCGATTTGAAACCCACGAGGATGGCCTTACAACTAGCGGACAGATCTATCAAGTATCCAGCAGGGATTCTAGAAGACGTACCCATCAAGATTGGCGGATTCTATGTACCAGTGGATTTTGTAGTGCTAGACATGGATGAGGATTCCAAAGTTCCAATCATTTTGGGCCGACCATTTTTTAGCACGGCGGATGTCGTAGTTCATGTCCGAGCCGGTAGATTAACGATGAAGATCGGGGATGAGACAGTCGAATTCACGCTTGATCAGAATTTGAAGCAACCCTCGACCAATGATACGATATGTTATGCGGATATACTTGAAGCAATGGCAGAAGAAGTGATTGGAGAGTTCCGTGAAGTAGATCCACTTGAAGTGTCACTTATGGCCGCGGAAGCAAGCTTATATAGCAATTGGGAAGAGATTGAGAAAATACAACGAGCCTTGGATGATCGGGAAAAGGAAAAGGAGAACTCTGCAGTTTTTCAGGCGGCCCGCTCAGAATTCCGGGCGGACCGCCCGATTTCATCTGGAGATATTGGAATTCAGGAAAAAACGAGCGACCGCTCGTGTTCTCAGGCGGACCGCCCATATTCTCTGAGGAAAATCGACTCATCTTCGGAAGCAGCAAGCGACCGCCTTCAAATTCAGGCGACCCGCTTGAAAGTTCTTAGATATCTGAATCCGGCATTTGAGAAAACGAGCGATCGCTCGAGAAACCCGGCGACCCGCTTGGAATCTCTGTGAAAAATCGACTCATCTTCGGGTCAAGCGAGCGACCGCCTCGAAATTTAGGCGACCCGCTCGGAAGTTCTGAGCAATCTCGACCGATCCTCAACCAAAACGAGCGACCGCTCATTAAATCAGGCGGCCCGCTCGATAATTCTGAGCAAAACCGATTCTTCCCGGGACAAAGCGAGCGACCGCCCATCGGATTGGGCGGCTCGCTCATTTGCACCTGGGCCGAAAGGTTTGCACTCCGAGGCCCTCTTCTCGACTACTCACGCCATCCTCGAACCACCCAAAGTTCCGAGAGGAGATACACATGCTGATTGGGACCCCAAACGTGCCCCACAAGTGGAATTGAAACCTCTACCTCAAGGGCTAAGGTATGTCTTTCTCGGTGGAAATTCTACTTACCCCGTTATCATTAATGATGCACTAGATAAGGATCAAGTAGAAAAACTCTTGCTTAAGCAATACAGGGAAGTCCTAGGTTACACTCTAGGAGACATCAAGGGTCTTAGCCCCTCTCTTTGCATGCATCGCATACATTTAGAGGATGATAGCAAATCGTCAATCGAACATCAACGTAGGCTAAACCCGAACATGAAAGAAGTAGTCAAGAAAGAGATTTTGAAATTGTTAGATGCGGGTATTATTTACCCGATTTCGGATAGTTCTTGGGTTAGTCCGGTGCAAGTCGTGCCTAAAAAGGGAGGAATAACAGTCGTTCCTAATGAAAACAATGAACTCATACCGACTAGAACTGTTACGGGATGAAGAATGTGCATTGATTATCGAAAACTTAACACAAACACCCGTAAGGATCACTTCCCCCTTCTATTCATTGATCAAATGTTAGAGAGGCTTGCACTGCATTCTTATTTTTGTTTTCTCGATGGTTACTCTGGTTTCTTCCAAATTCCTATCCATCTGAGTGATCAAGAGAAAACAACATTCACATGCCCTTACGACACTTTCGCATATAGACGCATGCCATTTGGATTATGCACCGCAACTTTTCAAAGATGCATGATGGCTATTTTATCCGATGTCATTGAAGATATTATGGAGGTGTTCATGGACGATTTTTCAGTCCATGGACCCTCCTTTGATGCATGTTTAACCAATCTCCATCAAGTGTTAGACGTGTGTCTCAAGGCGAACCTGGTTTTGAATTGGGAGAAATGCCACTTCATGGTGCAAGAGGGCATTGTACTTGGTCATCGAATTTCGGACAAGGGAATAGAAGTGGATAGAGCGAAAGTGGAAGTGATTGAGAAGCTACCGCCACTGACCAATGTTAAAGGAATCCGAAGCTTCTTGGGTCACGCCGGGTTTTATAGGAGGTTTATCAAAGACTTCTCGAAGATAGCGAGACCTTTGACTGCGCTCTTGGGCAAGGATATCCCATTTGAGTTTAATAAGGAATGCCACAAAGCGTTTGAAGTTTTGAAGAAGGCGCTAGTATCACCCCTGATTATTCAACCCCCGGATTGGAGCATTCCTTTTGAATTGATGTGTGATGCTAGTGATTTTGCGGTCGGAGCCATATTGGGACAAAAGAAGGATGGAAAGCATTACGCTATATACTATGCAAGTCGGACGCTCGATGATGCTCAAATGAATTACTCCACCACGGAGAAAGGGCTCCTTGCTGTAGTATTTGCTTTCGAGAAATTTAGATCATACTTAGTGGGTTCTAAAGTCATCGTCTACGCCTTGAGGTACTTACTCACGAAGAAGGATGCTAAACCAAGGTTGATCCGATGGGTGTTGCTTCTGCAAGAGTTTGATCTAGAAATCCGCGATAGGAAAGGAACGGAGAATACAGTAGCGGATCATCTATCGAGATTGTAGATACCCGAAGTTATACCAATCGATGATTCACTAAGGGAAGAACACATATTATCCTTGGAAATCAAGAACATAACCCCTTGGTATGCGGATTACGTTAACTATTTAGTTGCCAAGGTTGTACCCCCAGAGTTAAGTTACAACGGGAAGAAAAAGTTCTTCCACGATGTTAGAGACTACTTTTGGGATGAACCTTTATTGTTTAAGAGAGGCAAAGACGGACTATTTCGGAGATGAATCCCGGAAGAGGAAGTACACCAAATCATACATCACTGCCATGCCTCGGACTATGCTGGCCATTTCACCTCAGCTAAGACCGCAGCGAAGATCCTACAAGCAGGCTTCTATTGGCCAACATTGTTCAATGACGTCCACACTTTTGTGAGCTCATGCGACGCTTGTCAAAGGACGGACAACATATCCCGGAGAAATGAAGCACCGCAAAATTACATCTTAGAGGTAGAACCCTTTGATGTTTGGGGGATAGACTTTATGGGACCATTTCCCTCATCTTGCGGGAATCTATACATCCTTGTGGCGGTGGAGTATGTCCCGGAGTGGGTAGAAGTGTTAGCAAGTCCCAAGAACGACTCGAGCAAGGTGACAAGGATGTTCAAACGGATAATATTTCTAAGGTTTGGAGTGCCAAGAGTGGTGATAAGCGATGGCGGTGCACATTTTGTTAATAGGGTAATCCAAACCCTTTTGACAAAGTATGGTGTCCATCATAGAGTTGCAACTGCATACCATCCACAAACGAGTGGACAGGTGGAAGTATCAAACCGGGAGATCAAACAAATACTGGAGAAAACAGTGGCTAAGTCAAGGAAAGACTGGGCCTTGAAACTCGAAGATGCGGTTTGGGCATATAGAACGGCGTTCAAGACGCCCATAGGGATGACCCCGTTCCAACTCGTATATGGTAAAGCTTGCCATCTACCGGTTGAGTTGGAGCACAAGGCGTACTGGGCTATAAAGGCGCTGAATTATATTGGAAGTCCGCAGCCGAAAAACGAACACTGGAGCTCCACCACTTGGAGGAAATTCGCTTGGATGCATACGAGAACGCACGAATCTATAAGGAGCGGGCCAAGAAGTGGCATGATCGCCATATCCTCAACCGAAACTTCCAACAAGGTGACCTCGTGCTTTTATTTAATTCTCGACTAAAGCTTTTTCCAGGTAAGCTGAATTCAAGATGGTCGGGACCATTCATCATAAAGAGCGTCACCTCGTATGGAGCGGTGGAACTCGACAACGGGAAAGGCGGTTCGTTCGTGGTAAACACCCAAAGGATCAAACCGTACAACCCAGGAAATACCAAGCGGGGAGGAGGTACCTCTGTACTCTCCCTTTCTTTGATTGATTGAACGCCATCTCGGTCTAGCTACGACCTTAACTAGCAACCCCGGTTAAACCCGGGATGTAAATTATTCGAACCTCATCATTTTCTCTTTTGTTTACGTTAGAAAGGCTCCAAATCCTTCAATCCACTCTTATAAAGCCAACTCTTTTCATCGGGGAAGCAAGACACGGGAAAAATCTTCATCGGGCGCCGGAGTACAGAAAAAACGGGCGAGCCGCTCATTTTATGAGCGACCGCTCGTTTAGGTGTTCGCATCGAGCGGTTGCTCGTTATTTAGAGCGACCGCCTGCTTCATTTCGAAAAAAAAATCGGATTTCAAGCGATCGCTCGAGAGATCGAGCGACCGCTCGCTCGAAAAATCCGAGTTTTAACTCGTTTCGAGAGGGAGTGCCACTTCCAACACCATACTCTCCTTTCTTTCCCTCTCGCCGGAGAAACCCTACACGCTCTACACGCTCTCCTCCACCCGTTTTCGCCACCGTCCGACGCCGTGCTGCCCCGCCGCTCCAATTTTCCGATGCCCCGACGCCTCCCCTCGCTCGATCTCCCTCGTTCTCGTTCTCCTCCATTCGAATCGGTAATTCCTCTCCCAAATTCATGTCGTTAGGGTGCTTAGGATAAGGATAGGTCGAAAATTTTGATGGGTATAGATATTAGGTTTGATATTGCTCGATTTCGGCCGGAAAATCTCGATTTCTGGCCGAAGAATCGATGATCAGAACCAGTGAGTGGTCGCTCATTTTTTTCGAGCGATCGCCCGTTAACCCAGCTGTCGATTGAGCGATCGCCCGTAAAGCGAGCGACCGCCTGTGAAAACAGGCGGCCCGCTCGTTTTGTCTATTCCGCGAAAAATCATTCAATTTTCTTCGCCCTAACCCCAATGCCCCGACCTGTATCGAATATACCCTTGCAGATGGCACCAAAAAGTGCTCGAACAAGTGACGTCGCCTCATCATCGCAAGAGGGCGAATTCTCTCCAAGGAGAGAAATGAGGTCGGGAACAATCACGACGATCTTGGATACGAAACAGAATGTCCTCATCGAGGGACCACCGAGATTAGTCAAAATCGACAGACATGACGAGGCATACATGCGAGCAAAACATCTCTCCAAGCTTAAGCAACGCTCGAGCAAATTCATGTGTGAAAGCACGATGCGGGAATTGGGGATTCAAGCCAATGTGGAGTATATCTTCGAGAAGCTCGGCTGGGGGCAACTGAGCAAGAGTGTAGAACCGTCATTCAGAAGCATCACCCACGAGTTTCTAGCCACATACTCGTGCTAATTCCCGGCAGACAACTCGATAGACGAGGCTTACATGGAGTTTCGCCTAAACAAGAAGTGGGTCCGGTTGAGCATGGCCCAATTTGCAGACATTCTGGAGGTCCCCAAAGGGAAGCACTCCCTCATTCCCACTATATCAGCATACGCACTGCAAGACTTTTGGGAGAAGATAGCTATCCAACGCTATTCAAGCTCTGTGGGAAAGATCTCATGGGTGCAACATCCGACAATCCGCTATGCCCATTCAGTGATGTCTAACTTCATCTTCGCACGAGATGAGCCCGGCAAGATCCACAAAATCGAGTTGGGATATCTCTACGAAGCACTTCGGAAGTTCCACGAAGGACCATCACTTGACTCATGCGTCCGGGCTCCGTGGTCGGATATGGACTTGGCCTCGCGAATAGCCATGCATCTGCACACATTGGCCCACACCAAGGCCAACGAGACATGCATTTGCGTGGGCGGTATGATCACAAAGATAGCCCAATGGGTGGACACAGGAATCACCTTCTTCCAAGCCGACATCGCCGATACCAATATCCTCCTGAACATGGAAGCTCTTCGACTCAGAGGACATATTCGACGAAAGGGGTCCGAATGGGTTTACACGGGAGATGACAGATTGAAGAGGTACATAATGCTCCCGAGCAACTCCTTAGAGGTGTTCACGCCCGCAACGCTGTGACTAGACTTCCTCGACATCGCTCCAGCTCGAGTGAGAGACCCGAGAGGAAGAAGAGGTGGGGCACCGACCCAAGGCAATGAAGGTCCATCAACATTCGCCCCCGATCCTCGAGTGGACCTCATCCTGCAGAAGCTAGAAAGCTTTGACACCCGGCTCACCACCATTAAAGAGCTAGGCCCCCGACTAACATCGATCGAAGAATCAATGGAGGACCAGTTCTCCACTCTAGAAGCCACCTTCACCGCTTCTATCAAGAGCACTCAGCGCGAAATCATCCGAGCAATGGAGAGAATGATGGATGACGGAGACTCCGACGCGGGAGAATCAGTCCAAGGAAGTGACACCAAATCCTCATCCGCATCAGGAACCAGCAAGGGGAGCAAGAAGACGGCCCCTTGACTCGATGATCATTAGGATAGAACGCTCTATGCTTCCCGTTGAACTATGTTTAGACGTTTTTTTTATGACCCGCAACTTGTGTTCTTCCTTTTGGATCTTTGGGCATTTATATGATGTTTTGACGTGTTTTAACGGTTATCGATCTTATCGGAAATCGGTTTATGCAGCGTCTCCTCAGGTTTTGGCTCGAAAATTTTTCTCACAGACAAAATGGGCGGACCGCTCGTTTTTTCGAGCGGTCGCCCACTTGCAAAATAGGAAAAACGAGCGGTCGCCCGTGAAAACAGGCGAACCGCCCGCTCCTTCCGAACCTCGAGTATCGAGCGATCGCCCGATCGGTAGCCTGGAATCACACTTTTTTGACTCATCAAAACGAGCGGTCGCTCGCCTTTTCAGACGACCCGCCCGTTTTCTCTGACCAATTTCCGATGTTTTTAGTGGTTTCATATGGATTCAAGCAACCGTTGGAGAAGAGCACAGAAATACATTTCGGACACAATACCGGAGTTACAAGACTTCAAGCTACAAAACGCCCACTTTTCAAATCTTGTGGATGCAATCCGTATTGATGCTGAGCAAGAACACGAGGAACCGATCCAGTTTGACGGATCTCATCATAGTCAATACCATGAATTTGACGGAATCCTTTCGCCACAAGTCGTGCTTTATACGTGTGCACGTTGCCATCCATGTCGGTCTTCTTCTTGAAGATCCACTTGCATCCGATGGTTTTATCCCTTCAGATGCATCAACCAGAGTCCATACTTGGTTGTCTGACATGGATTGCATCTTGGACTTCATAGCCTCGCGCCATTTCTCGGAATCGGGACTCGCCATAGCCTCTGGGTATGTGGTAGGTTCGTCATGTTCTAATAACATGACTTCCTCATTCCCAGTCACGAGAAATCCATATCTCGTTGGCTCTTGGCGAATCCTGCCTGATCTCCGAGGTTCACTCGTCAAAGGTTGAGTCACAACGGGCAGTGAAACAGGTTGAACTTCTTCAACTTGTTCACTCGGCTCAGCGTCTACTTGCTGCTCTCGAACTTCCTCAAGTTCGATCCTACTCCCACTGACTCTTTTGGAGACGAACTCTCGCTCCATAAAAGTCGCATTCCTGGCAATGAACACCTTGTTCTCTGCCGGAATGTAGAAGTAGTAACCCTTAGTTTCCTTAGGGTAGCCTACAAATAAACACTTATCAGATTTGGAGGATAACTTATCAGTCATCTGACGCTTCATGTAAGCGTCGCAACCCTTAATTCTGACAAACGATAACGCGGTGTTGGGTTTCCTGGGATCTTTAGAGCGAATCCTATTCCTAAGAGATCGATTCTAGGGTTTGCGCAGCAGATATAAAACAAAAATTTAATAAACCCTAGAACCATGCTTCTAATGAATCGTAGAAACATTAGAACGCTTACCTCAATCGATCCGGGGCCTGTATCAACTGAAGAATTTGTCCGATCACTTAGGCAGGAAGATTACCTCGCCCTCTACACGTATCTACACCTCAGGATGGATTCCAACGATTGGAACTTGTCCGCTAGGACTCGAATCTCTATTCGATATGTGCACCGAGAAATCTCGAGACTTAGAACTCGTTTTTGGATCTCCAAAAACTCTCTCTTTTCTGCCAAAAGTCGGCTCTCTTTTGTCTCTTTTTGGTCTCTCACCAGTTAGAGTTTTTAATCTCCTTCTTATAAGGTGATGTAACCCTAATTCGGTTTAATTTCGGAAAAACTGAAGCCCGGAACG